>NC_092640.1:44594098-44851598 GCF_039555335.1 Amphiura filiformis | reverse complement strand
TACAACACTCCCATGTATACTACAACTTTATCATGGGTGGAACAGAGCACAAAGATGATTTCCATTTAGCTATACAACACTCCCATGTATACTACAACTTTATCATGGGTGGAACAGAGTACTATAGATGATTTCCATTGCGTTATACAACACTCCCATGTATACTACAACTTTATCATGGGTGGAACAGAGTACTATAGATGATTTCCATTCAGCTATACAACACTCCCATGTATACTACAACATTATCATGGGTGGAACAGGACACTATCTATTGTGCTATAATGTAAATTATTTGTAGTGTCCTGTCCCTCCTGTGACAAAGTTGTGGTATACAAGGGAATGGTGAATAGCACAATTAAAATTATGATTTATGTGTCCCTTCCCACCCGTGACAAAGTTGTGGTATACAAGGGAATGTTGTATTGTTTAAATCAAATCATCTTTACTATTCTATCCCACCTGTGACAAAGTTGCGGTATTCATGGGTATCTTGTAAAGCACAATTTTAATCTTCTATATTTTACCCACATGTAACATTTATGTTTTTTGTGTTTTATATTTTAAAGAATGGTGCAAACTTCATGAAGTAAATGAACATGTGAAGCCATTGGCTGCGAGTTTGGGTGTCAGGGCATCTGATATTTTGCAATTGATCTTCCTAGAGGTGAGTTAAGGTTTACACTATGTGTTTTGGGCAGAATTTTCGGCCGAATGTTAAATAAGTTTAGCTTAGATTTCCAAGTTTCATAAATGAAAATTTACAATTATTTCTTGATATTTCTTGATTTGTTTTTTAATATATCTAAGCAATAGTTTTGCCATTTTAACCCTCCCAAAAACATCATGCAAATGGGGTGGAAATGACACCACTTATATCAATCATTGGGATTTCCTTTATAAAACCAATACCATTCCTCATGTGTGTCATCTTTACTTGTCTCAATATTCGAATTCAAATGCTGCTAGTTCATGCTACCTTCTAACTCGCCTTATGAAAGACATGTTGACCATTTTAGGTGGCATTTTGTCTTTATTTGTATTTTCAGATAGCTAACTCAAATACTACACTTTGCAGATACAATAGCTAGCTATGTCAAATCCATTATGTTCATTTAAAACTTAAATCAGCAAAGAAAAGTGTTTAAATGTTATTTTGTGAATTTGCATAAGTCAAAAAAGCTGTTTTGAAAAATCACATCCTGTACGATTATTTTAAAGCAATTCTGTGCACAACACCATAGTTAAGTTTGCCACCTTAAATATCTACCGTATATAATTTTTAAAAATTCTGTGACTTAATTTATAATTCTATTACTCTTACAACCCATTATTCAAAATCGCGCACTGTGATTTGTTAAAACACGTCACATGAGAGCCCATTATTCTGCAATAATGGGTCAAGCGCCATAACGCACTCTCACGCACAACATTACGCTGTGCAATATTTCCGCGATACGCTCTGTCACTTACGCGTACGAGCTCCACCTTGAAGTAAACAACTTAAAATATTTGTGCCAAAAAATGATATTTTCTCTTTAAATTGCACTATTTTCTGATAATAGAATAGAAATAAAGGGTGCAGCATTTTCCTTTACACGCAAATAATGTGTCCTTGGCAGTAAAAAACGTTTAAATAATGGGTGAGGACACATTATTTTGGGTGTAAAGGATAATGCATTAAACTTTATTTCTTAAATAAAAGGAAGGTCTGAAAATGTTGTGTTAATTATTATTAATATTCATGTTATTCTCATTAATAACTTTTCTGCAGGCACTAGCACTGTCTAAGGAGTAAGGATTCCTTCAATAGTTTGCAGATTAAAGCAGCCTTTTAACAGGCAACAACACAAAGAACAAGAGAGTATAGAGAATCAAGAATGCAGCAAATAAGAACTGCGCTGAAGTCTTTGGATGTCATTATTGGAACTTAATAACAATCCATTGCTATAGTCCATTTGGGACAAGATCAAGGCACAAACCACCAGATAGTAGATGCCATGGTCCTTGAAACCAATTGATATTTTATGTAGTTACTTATTTATAATAGATTACGGGATACAATGTATATGATATGTGCAGCCACTGTCATCTGTGTATCAAATATAACACAGAGGTTGCATACTGGATTGCAGAGCTGGATTGATGGAATCATCGTCAACTGTTAGCATAGCAGGAGATAAGCTATGTGTATGATAATTTGATGCGCCAATAGAAAACTCTATCTCCTCATCATTTAGCTTCCAGAGATTTTATGGTCATCCAGTGTTTTATTCAGTGATGCTAGATGAGGCTGTTTTCATGGAGATTGGATAAGATACATTAAAATATCTGTATAACTGAATGTCACACTGTAACATATAGAGATTTCTTGATTGACAACTGTATAATATTATGGTGAATGACATATATCATATGTAACAGGGCCAATCATGGATCCTTGTGACAGGCTTTGTCGTCTAGATTTTAAAGGGGAGTGGTTACTCACTCTCTAGTATGATGCTAGGCAAGTGGTCAAATCATTTTCTAGCATGATTGCTAGGAGAGCTGTTAACATTGTATTTGAACACAGATATTGGAACATCTGTGATTTGAAGTGATGATTTTTATGTGAGCTGGCTATCTGGTGAATATAACTGGTATTACCATATAGTCACATAACAGTAAAAAAATTAATTCTTAAGGTTGGTCTTAACCCTCAGGGAATTAAGGGCCTCATAACTGCTAAATTTTTGGTCTAAAGTATATTAAAGTACTAGTATACATAATTTTTACATATTTAAAATGACAAAACTTGATGAATTCATATGCGAGGTCAAATTTGGGCAAAAATGCTCAGTTATGGAGAAAATTAAAAACAAAATTTTACCCAAATTTTCATGGGCATTGTACCAAAAAAATTCTTTACAAAATTAATTTTTGAAACCTATTTTTTATTTATTTTTTAAAATTTTGACCAACTTTGAGAAAATTTTACCAAAACTGGTTGAAAAATGCTCAATTTTGCCGGGAAAAAAAATGAAAAAAAGCCTGATTTTTCGCTCAATTTTCAATTTTTTTGGGTGAAGTTGATCAAAATTTTAAAAAGTAAATGGTCCTAGATATCTATCGCTGGCGAAGTTACGTAATAATCGGATTAACTACCATAGCAATAGGTACAAACAATTTTTGATTATATCGCACTGCACTACTACGTTCATGCGGTACCTCTGCATTGAACCATAGATGTCAAAGAAATGCTAATCACTTGCACCTGTAAGATTAGTCTCTTTGAAAAGAGCGGTATTGTATTCAATCTACTATATGATTGATGACAGGTGATGAGTGCAACCTGCTTGTAGTGCAGCGCGGTATATTCAAAATTAATCTGATTAATTACGTAACTTCGCCAGCGTATATCTAGTTTTTTAAAAATAAAATTTTTTACTGAAGAATGTTTTTGTTGTTGCCAAAAATAATTTGGGTAAAAAAAATGGTTTGAATGTAAAGATTTCTTGATCAATTTTCATGAACACAGCAATGAAATTCAGACATGGAACTTTCATAACTTTCAGCTAACTCCAATTAGGCTGGAATTAGCAAAGTCAAACACTGAAAGGGATGCAAATTATTATAATTATATTCTCACAGTACAGGGTGTCCCAGAAAACATCTCCAGAAATAGACAATATCATCAAAATATTTTAAAAGCAGCGGGTAGCTCATTGTGCACATTAGGCGAGTGAAAGTCGATTCCGAGTTTATCGTCCCCCGCCCGCGTCACTTTTTGGTAACCAAAAACACCCGCGTCAAATTTTCAAAAATGCCAAAATAATTCATTATATTCAAAGTATCAGTGTTTTCACCAGTTTTAGCAATTGGAAACACATAAATTCATAACTTGGCAGCAAAACGAGGCCCTTTTCTAACTTTTCTAGTCCCTACCCATATAAAAACATGTTTATAAATAACATGTATGAGTGTGGCTTTAAATCAACACGCATTTTAGGTCAATAATGAAATCTGTTGAAATAAAAAAAATGAAAAAGTCACCTCACCAACCTGGGAAAAAAAGGGGATGATAAACTCGGAATTAACTTTCATTGGCCTTATACACAAATTTTATTTTGCTTCGGTTGGCTGGATGCAAAGAAATGAGTGATTGATCACACAATGCACACATCAACAACTCATTCCAAGTTTGATTAACAGGCACTTTTGTCACACTTGCTCACCCCTTCGTAAAGTTTGTGTATCTCATTCAATTCGGTCCTCTGATCTATTTTATACGATGGTATTATGTTAATCATGCTTGCACTGAAAGTGAAAAACGTGAGTGAATATAACATTTGATCTGCCTTTACTTTGATACACAGTGCCTGAATTGTAAGAAACTTAACATGGATTGCAGAAATTGGATAGCTATAAAATTAACAGATGTAATTCTTTACGCAATATGTTAAACTTTCAAAAACCCAAGAAATACATGATTAAGTCATGAGCTTAGAGCTTCTAATTTTTATAATGTGCTATATTATGTTTAATGTTTTAATTTTTAAGTTAAAACTTTGCATTCATGGCAATATTTGAAGCAACATTTTGTCCAAGAAAACTTTGATTTTTGCAAGCTTTCCAGCTTTAATTCTTTGTGTTGTGCAATATGTTATATTGCAACTTTCCAAAGAACGTGTGAGCCAAGAATGACAATGATCAAGTGCTTGTACATCTTTACGTGTGATTTTTGATACCATGCAACATTATGTTCAAATTTAAACAGATTTTCATTTTACATAGCCATTTCTTGAAAAATTCCAAAACATTAATTATCGTGTGAGAAACCTTTTTTTGTCAGCTGGAATTCTTTATACAATAATTCTTTATGCAATAATTATATTAATATTAACGAAAAAATATATTTACAAGTACCAAGCACCATTTTAGATTCAAGCTTTAATATCACACAGTATTTTCACATTTTAACAAAAGTTTATTACATGTTTAGCAAAACACAGATTGTGTAAGAAGAATAAAAAGAATTTCACCAAACAAAACACAAAGTCAATTGATAAGCATTAGTGTGCATTGTGTTGAATGATCTTTCTTTCAAACTTAATGAAATGAATTGAGATGTATGTTATGTAATCGCTCATATCTTTGCAATCAGTCAACCGATTCAAGTGTGTAAGATGCAGAATAAGAGGGGCTACATGCTGTTTTTTATGTTTTGGATTTGGATGCTTATTTGTCAGCTTATGTCAAAATTCATTCACCTTGTAATCTTTTTCTGGAACACCCTGTATATTAATTTAATTTGCTAGGTAACAGTAAGGAGCTGTGATCTAGCTGAGACTTGGTACATATGTAGTACAAGTACAAATACAATAGAAGCAAACTTCTTTAAAAGTTTTGCAAATTTTAATCTGCATAATTAATTAGAGCTGATTTTGACTTGTCCAAAAATTAGTCATAATTGAAAATTATGCAGATTGAAATTAGCAAAAAGTTAAAAGTAATGTGTATCTAGATAGCCCTTACAGCTACCCACATTGCAACATTATAACATTTCCATTAGAGATAGAATTTAACTTCTTTTCCACAAAATGTTAGTTTTCACTGTCAGATATGTCCTCTTTTAAATTTGGCCTGAGCAAATGATGCAATACAAAGAAAATCACTGTATAATACCAGCACATAAGCCGCCAATGTGAGCCGCTCCTTCAAATGTGACTGATGTCGGTCCCGCACGCCTTGCATGGAGAGTATTGTGAACATTGTGTGTTAAGTTTTGAAAAACATGAGGTTGTTCTCCTCAGCAAATGTTACAATATGACCTGATTTTAAAAAATTTGTCAAATCAGCAGTTTTTAGGTAAAAGAAATCCCTTAAGAGGGGTAGGGTTTCAGATTGCCATCAGCACACCCCTGTTAAAATTTAATTTGAGCCCCCCTCCCCCCAACATTTTTTGTTTCAAATGAATGAGCATCAAGTCAGGGTGAGAATCTTGGATAAATCTGTCATATATGATTAAAAGTAAGTTTTATTCAAAGTGTCATATTAAGGGGACTGTGTATTCTCAGAAATGCATTAATTAAAAGTGCTGTAACTTTAAATTAAACACAATTTAATCCAAGTACACATTTTTATATGTTTTTATATGTTTACTCGTATATATTTTTGTTATGCAAAAAGTATTTTTTTGAAGAAACTTCAAAAAAGCACATTGTTTTGCCTTCAATTATTTGGAACACACTGTACCCAAATTTGGATTTCATGTTTGTTTGTTTTTGTAATTAGACACTCCATTCATGGAACGGTTTTTCATGATTTGGATATTGGTCTTATTTTTTAATTGTTGAATTTTCATCTTATTTGGTCAATAATTCAAAATAAGGCCTAAGCGCTTCCTAAACTGGAGTCTAGGTTACAAAAAAAACCACAAAATCCAAATTTTGGATTTTTCCTTCCTATAGTGTGTTCCAAACAATTTTAGGCAAAATCATGAGGTTTTTTCTTATTTTCTTCAAAATTGTTCTTGTCACCCCAAATTTGTATTTATATTTAGATAATTTCCTTTTCAAAAATGTTTACTTTTATCTTGAATTAGTAACTTTTGGGCCATTCCATTTAAAATCCACACCACCCCTGTGGAAGATTTAGCTAAAGTCTTCCAAAGAGGGAGTATGAGTTTTGAATAGAATAAACCATTGGGTAACTTCATTTGAAATACTCACTCCAGCTGTGGAAGATATAGGTAAAGCCATAATACAGAGGGGAGTATGGGTTTCAAAATGATAAACCCTGACCAGTTACATTTGAAAAACATACTCCCCTGTGGATTTCAACTGGAATACTAGCCCATTATGCATTTCTGAGAATGCACAGTCCCTTTTTATAATAAATTAAATGAAAATATAAATCTATGTCAATTGAAAACATACCAGTTACATTAAATATCATTTATAGAAAAATAAAGTTATCTATTTACTGAGTTTGTGTACCAAACCAAATTTGATTGATGGGAACAAAGAAAAATATTGTTAGTAAATTGCATTTGTATGTATATTGTGACATGTATAAAAACAGATGGTTGAGTGGTCCTAATAATTGCACAAGCACATGATTGCTATTATTGTATGTAAAGCGAGAAATTACGTAACTTTTAGTATTTCAATTTTAAGTGTTCTATTATGATGCTATAATAATAAACAGTTCAAGAGAGAAATTAAACATTAGCCAGTGTAATTATTTCATGTTTTTCTGTCTCTTACCAGGTATCATGACTATCATCAGGGTTATAAATATATTCACCAGTGTTGCAATAATATTTCGCAAAATTCATGACATATTATTTTTTTGAAAAAGGCACAAAAATCATGGAAAAGTTCAGGAGGAGACTGGATGTGATATGTCTATTTTTGACATCACTATTGGGTCACTATCATGAAACCTTCAAAAACACTTAATTCTAAATCATAAAATGTGTTATGTGTTTGCTAAATCAAAATTATGTTATTCCAAAACCACTTTCAGCATTGTAGTTTCGTAAGCCTTGTACTTTCATAATGCGTGTCCTGTACTGCCTTGAAAAGTCATGAATTTTGGTTTAAATTACAAACATTTCATAAATAAATGTGGAATGTATTGTTAAGAGAAAGTGATCATCCAAACTGGTTAAAGACAGGCATTCAAGAAGGAAGCAATAAATCAGATCAATAATGGGTGTTTGGAGGCCAGTGGAAGTACTATGACTACCACAAACAAAATTGATGGATACAAATGAAAACCCAGCCCATCCCCAACATGCCATTAAACCTAGGCCTAGAATCCGTACCCTAAAAACCCAACCTGAATTACCTTAAACCCCAAACAGTACCCTTAAACCTTAAAGCCTAACTACCTGAACTGCCTTGAACCCCAACCAGTCCCTGAAACCCAACATACAAACATGTACCCTTAAAGCCCAACCGCATGTACCCTTAAACCCCGACAAGTACCCTTAACCCCCAAACGTAGGCATACCCTTAAAGCCCAACATTTACCCTTAAACCCCAACATGTACGTGTACCTTAAAAACTACCACCATTCAGACCTGCCCTTTAAACCCAAACCCAACCTGTAGGCCTACCCTTCCCTAAACCCCAACATGTAGGCCCTTGTCCCCAAACTGTAGACCTATACGTAGGCCTAACCCCAACATATGTACCTTTAAAACTCTAACCTAAAGTTATCCCCAACCTGTACCTGTAAACCCCAACACATGCCCTTAAACCCCATGACATCTAGGAAACTCCAACATGTACCCTTTTAACTCCAAACCAACCCCCTGAAACCCATGTAGGGCCGCGTACCTTTAAAATGCCCCCATCCATTACCTGACACACAATGACAGGCCAGATCATTTTGGAATTTGGAAACCGCATAGGCTTAATTCTGTGGCATAGTTTAAAAAACACTGAAATTGTCTAAAAACGACAGCGAGCAGGAAATTGTGCATACTATTTGCCACTATTGTTTTTCTGTGCCTTTTATGAAGTAGGCCTATAATATATTGCAAGATGCCTAAAACACACGCGCCTCCTATTTTTCTGTAGGCCAAGGCTCTTTAGCCTGGCTTCAACATTTTGTTTGAGCCTGACCATATCAAGACCCAAGCGTGGAACGACTCAACGAAAGTAGGCCTAAATATTATACCACCTAAAGGGGCTAGAATTTTCTTTGGATGCGAGGGATCCAAATTTACAAAAAGTGAGCGTCAATGAAATTGCGACCCCCCCTATTCCGGCACTAAAATTTTATGACCACCCCCCCCAACGATACACCTTACCTATTGAAATCAGTCTTTTTGAATAAATTAAACACACTATCTGTGGTCATTTGTGACTCTCTATTTTGGTCATCAATTTGTTTTTCTTTAAAAACCATGCCTGAACCACAATATGGTTACTTTAATTAACTGACCCCACTTTCGTGAATGGCAGCTTGACAAACTAAGAATTGCGTACAGGGCACACAGGGGCGTAGCAAGCGGGGGGACAGGGTGGACGAGGGTTCAAGCTTCTTTATTTTCTATATAATTCAACTTTTACACGTTGTTTTTTTGCTTACACAATATTGTATGATATCTTATCCGTGGTCATGGTACGAAAAATTTAAGCAAGAAATGACCCGTGTCTTCCATTTCGGGAGCTATTTTGCAAAAACGCGTTTGCCGGTTAAATTTTCAGCATTGTGTTGCGTAACATCGTGCTCACCAACCGATAAAAAATTTCTGTCGAATAAAAGAGGTCACGAAGTTGCCGTCGTACTGAACTACGATGTGTACACACACTGCAGGGAAAAGAACAATGGAAAATGCCATAATTCAAGGAGGTTAGATATAGAAATGAGAAGAAATAGATTACGTAACGCATATTGTTCCTTTGTGCCTATTAGAGTTTCCGCCAAGCTATTCATCGAGTAGAGAGGTACCTTTTGTTCGGGACAAAGGGCTTCCGCCATTAAATCGGTAACTGACCTGACGGCGTATTAACGCTATATAGGCAGGCTACTGTCAATAAGTGATCAAACGAAAGTCACGTGAAAGCGCCTAGTATACACGAGTGAGAGGTACCTTTTGTTATAATACCTCCCAAGGGTGTGCTCGAGTTGTCGCATACACACAAAGGCACACTTTACCGTCGATATAGAATTATTTACCACCCATCTTAATTTAGGCGCCTCATTTAAATAAATTCAATAGAGTTGCTGATCGATTACCCGTAACAACGTGTCATTGCTGCCAGCATGGAAGAAAGAGATGAGAAGGAACCACAACGACTTCGATCGGCCAAGTTTTAATCCGCTTATCTATTGACGCATGAAAAGAAAAGCTATCAATGGTACTTCCTTTCATGTATAATCCATTTACCGCGATCGATGCTTGGCGAAGTCATTACTGGAAAAAATTTATAACAAACCCATCCACGAACAAACAAACGCTACCCAGAAGTAAGATTATGGAATTTCACTGATGCTCTGCACTGAACATGTATAGTAGCTTTGTTTTGGGATCTACAGTCAAACTGTTTTCTTGATCGTGTTGTGTAGAAAATGGCCTATAAAACATCGAAAAGGTAATCAAAATCGGCCGGTTTTTTGCTGAGTTTCATCTTTAGCAAATAAGGTAAGATTTTGGTGACTTTTTCGATGAAAAATAGATGTAAAATGTTCTTAAATAATGCACAATGTTCCGGTTGAGTCCGGTACATAAAACCTGTTTAATTTAATAGTTTATATGTGTATAATCTTAACTAGCTAACTCGTTTCAGTGCCAAAGATTGCCAACTCTGAGAAAAAAATCATCAAAGTTCGGAAAAATTGGGCAAAATGGAAGAAAAGATGTAGGCCATCAATGACCGATGATCACGTCACCAGAGAAAATCCTATAGGGTGCTTGCACGGAAGGTCATTAGTTCAAATCATCCTTCACACACGCTCCAGAAGACATGCAAATACATGGAATACAATACCAATCACCTATTTAACGCGGGGTATTGACATGAAGCAATTCCTGGAGAGGGCAATGCCTCATTTGCATGTGACGCTTTCTTATTTAAATTAGCCATTGTGTTATTGCTTAATATTCATATGTTATGGGGAGCACTTTACACCACCAGGTTGGGCAAGTCATGAATAATTTAGCGTTGTGAAGCCAAATACACTTATTATTTCCCAGGCTTGAAAAAAAATTACAGGCAGAGGTGGGAATCGATCTCGGTACCTCCCGGTTAAAAGCACAGTGCAAAACCACTAAGCCAGCTAAATATCTGTTGTGAGACGTGTAACATTAAATCAGTAATAAAAGAAGTACATTCTTATTTTGGGCTCAAATTGTAGAAAAGGGAAATATTTGTCTCTGCTCTAAAGAAAATAAAATTGAGATCTTTAAACAAAATGTTACGGCTCTATTGAAAAAAAAAGAATGATATCAAAATAACTTTAAATTCATTTCACGAGGCGGCATTGTCACAGACGAACACTGTATAGGCTAAAAACTAGATCCTCACCGCTAGGCGACGTCGTAGCACAGTGGTAGAGCATCAGACTGGTGATGCAAAGATTGTTGGTTCGAGTCCTCCTGTCAGCAATGTTTGTTTTTGTGAATGCAATGCTACGATACCATTTGTTCAAATTTTTCTTATTTATTTATTTCTTTTTTTATTTATTTATTTGTTTATTTGTTTATTTATGTAAATAATTATGCATGTATTTATTTTGTTTAATCACTCACTCACACTCTTTAGAAAAAAAGGGCTCTTGGTCGATCAGTTCATTTATTCATTGTTTGTCTATTGATCGAAATTGAATATCATATAATTTATTCATATTCTTTGTTTGTGAATTGATTGATTAATTAACTGATTGATTGATATGTAGAGCCGGTGCAAGTGAGTGCGTGAAATGTTAGAGGTGAGTTACTTGAACAAGCCTTAATAATTATAATAAATAAATAAATAAATAAATAAATAAATAAATAAATAAATAAATAAATCGCTATTCCCCCCCCCAGCCTGCCAAAAATATTGTGACCACCCCCCCTGTTGGACATTCAAATTATTGGGATCCCAAATAATGATTAAATACATCAGATTTGTAGATGTAGGCCTACAGTTAAAAAACTTTTTTTTTTTTAAACTAAACCGATATTTTACTCATTATTGACCATGGTAGGCGAAACCGTCAATAGTGATTAAAGAATTTTTGTTCAAAATAAAATGTCCATATCATAAGCGTTTCCGGACCTTTACTATTATCCTCTCCCTCCCCCAGGGGGGGGGGGGGGGTACTCACGTAGGCCTACAAGGTTTTCCACGAAAATCCTTAGACATGGGTCTCCTTTTAGATTTTCCGTGCTATGTCTTTTACTATTTTCAAGCTCAAATCCTTAGATATGGGTGCTTACTTTCCTGACAATCCTTAGATATGGTTAGGGGGCCTACCTATTTTTGGTAAAATCGTGACCCTTAGAAATGGTTATGGGTTCGGAAGCTCGGGCCGCACATCTCCGTCGAAAAATAATCCAAGTACCCGCCCCCTGGTTATCCTAAGCCTTTTAAAGCGTTTTAAGGTCCAAATCGCACCCCTCTCACCCCAATTTTACCCGCCTCAGGACTCATAATTATTCACAGCCCCTGATAATCTCCTAAATTATTCAATTGTTTTTTCGATGGGCCTAAACTCCTGTAATATGCATGCACATATTAAATACAGCAAGCTACATTCAAATTATACATGCACGATGCAAGTGCTATTCCAGAAATAGTCTCGGTACCAGCCGGTTTGTGCTCCTCCGTCCCTAAACAAACCGTCTGGCGACAGCCTGAAATTGACAATCGCTGATTGGTTAATGAATTTTAATGAATATTCAAAAGCGTAGATATAAAAACATTTTCAATTGGCTGAGCAGAGTCACGTAACGGAACCAGGAAGCGACTCACAACAGGGACTTCCGGGTTCAGTCATGTGCGGAGAATGTAAACAACGTTGGTGTATGCTGTGGAGTTGTGGAAATTCGAGTAGAACTACAATATGGATTGAATCTGCATGCCAGTTTTGAGTGCTGTAATAAAGTGAGTATATTAAAAATGGTCCCGGGTAAGCTATAGTAAGCTAGTAACAGCCAAATCAGTCAACGAGTTCAAGAAATGGTGTTGACACGGTTCTCTCCAAGACAAGTGGTACAACAAGTACACACATGGAATTGGACCCGATTGGCAGCAGAAGTCTTCTAACTCCTACTCATTTATTAGATTATGCAGTGTAATTTAGGTGTTTAAGGTGGGCATTTTATAGGCTTTTTATAGCCTCCATCAGAGCCCAAGAAGACAGTTGAATAAGTTACGACACGTAATGATGAAATAGCTATACGTACGTTTAATACGTACAATGTATGCAAAGCTGCACTGTTTGAATAGTGTAGTAAGCCCGGGGTAGATTGTTGGTATTACTATAAATCAAGTCAGTAACAAATTCCCCGGCCAAATTCCCTTTATTTTTACAGTACAAACTTAATTAAAAGGTCATTCCGTGATCCACAGCCTCATCCGGATCCCTCACTTTTCTCAAAAAATTAAATGTACCGATACCAAATATTTCTTGCAGATTAATTCCTTTAGCAAAATATCATCAATTTGAATTTCGTTCTGGTATACCAGAGCGAAATTACAATGGTGGCCTATGGAGCAGTGTACATAATCATTTATAATATGTAGCCTGAGGTTTCCAGTGGTATAAAAATCTCAACCTTTTTTTTTGAAAAAGTGGGGCCATGAGGCTATGGATTGTCATGAAATGCCCTTTTAACTAATTTAATATCAGTAATTGGTATGCCAGTGCAACGTAGCTCACAGTGAATGAAGCTTAGTGACTGGCATCGGGGCCAGCACTGATCAGAATCGTTAAGCCTTCTCAACTGAGTGGCGTGCGGCCATCTTGTGGCGCTTTGAGTCAGTCAAGTGGCGCACGAAGTAGCGCACGATAATTTTAATAATTTTTTCACATAAATCTTGAACAAAAAGGGGGAAATACCCGGGGGCACTCACATGTTAAGGTGGTACGGGTATGTGCGGGCGCTCAAGGGTCCCTTTTTCAGGCTCTCCGCAGTTCCTTAAGCCCCACATTTGGATCTGCTCCAGTTCTTTGAGCCTCAAACTCTGACAATTGTAGCTCTTTAAGCTCAAATTTGGAAATAATTTAGAAATTTTTAGCTCAACAGCCTATAATTTGGCCCTAATTTCAGTTCTTCAAGCCCCTATTTTGCCTGAAAATCAGTTCTTAGTTCCCAAAGTTTGGCGCTCCGCGCCGCACACCCCTACCAAAATTTCAGTTGAGTGCCCCCCCCGGGGAAATACCCAATCTGGCCCTTTGAAAAACCTTAAAATCCATGAGCTTTTGGGGGCGCTGCCCCCTGGAACCCCCGATAAGGCATCACTGCACCTTACCAACTTGTTCGATGTGAAACAATAAAATATTTTATTCTATTTCTTTTAAAATTTACAGAAAGATTGACCAAGGCCTGGAAACTCAGTCACCTGGTTGTCGATATAAGGACCCACATTCAGCATATTGTGATAAACATTCCTCTGCAAGTCTGTTTAGCGGTGTACTGCAGTGCCATGTGTGATAACAAGCACTCCACAAGTAACTTTTTGATTACCGGTAATACATTCCAATCAAGAAATTAAATCTAAGCAGTGGACTGTGACAACAAGTGTTTAAGGATTAATATTATGAAGAGAAGACCACTTCCAATAATCAAGTGAACAATTTTACTGTCAGCCTTTGGGCCAAGAGAAAGGAGATGCGTAATCCAATTTCAACTGGACACAGAGCGACCGTTTAAACAAACAAGCTTAGTAACAGTACCAGATTCCTGCACAGGTCCCGGGCACAGGTACACCATCGCCAAAGGTACTTGGCTGGTACTGTGCAGTACCAGGGGAGTACTACCAGTGTAGGACCAGTGCAGTACCACTGCTGGTAGATCCTGTGCAGTAGCAGTATTGGTACTGTGTAGGTACTTTGTGTGTACCAGCCTGGTACCTTGACAATGATGTACCTACCTGTGCCCGTAGAAATGGCCCAGTCAAGGACACATTTTGAAAAATTGGTGCACCTTCAGTATGTAATTGGTAAAAATAAAAGTCACAGCAAAACAATCTGGCTATCATTACGGTGGCATCTGCAAGTTTTTTTAAGTGGTGGAGGATAGGTCTTGATTCCCAAATTTTTCAAAATGTGTCCTTGACTGGGCCATTTCTCCTGACTTTTCAGCAATAGTGGGGGTATGGTCCCCCTTTGCGCACGCCACTGTCGTTACATCTGTTTACAGCTCCAAGTTATTTCTATTATTGTCAGGGAAATCCAAGTATTTTGAAACACTCCCAACTTACTTAGTCGAGTCATGTGGCAATAGATGGCCTTATGGTCAGCGAACTGAGCTAGTTTTACATGAAATGTATAACTACAATCACTCTAAGTAGAACCATCAATCATGCTATATAAAAGGAACATTTTATTAAACCTCTTTACATAGTATCTGAAGATTTGCTTACTTTATTGAAGAAAAATTTGGTAACTTTTAACACAAACATTGTACATTACAGATGATGTTAACAATCATGACTTTGTTGTGAACAATGAAAAGAATAATAAATTACAAACATAATTATTTGCTTTGCTTGAATTTTCTTCAGTGTTAAATTTGATATCAAATAATTTTGATTTTTTGAAATTCGCAATGTAATACACATTATATGGCAAATGATTAAAATTGATATTTTTATATTTAACAGTACTCAAAGTAAACTTTATAAATCTGATGATTTATACTTATAGTGTATGTAGGTGGGATGAAAAGCCTGCGATCAATTGGAAATTTTACCTTTCAGTATTGAAGATATGGATTTCCCAAAACACCAAAAAAAAATTATGTCTTTTATGGGAAAAATCCATATCTTCAATATGAAAGGTCAAAATTTTCAATTGATCGACACCTTTTCTACCAGCTACATACACTTTAAGAATATATCATTTGATTTATAAAATTTACTTCGAGGACTGTTATATATCAAAAAATGTGAAAAATGTGAAAATATTAATTTGTCATAAAATTTCTATTACTATGATATCATTAAAAAAATGAAAATTATGTCTGATGTGCTCTCATGTCCCACAAAAAATGGCTTTCATTCCAGTTTATGTGTACGAGCCAAAAAGGACCAAGGTTAATAAATGTTGGGCACCATGAATGATCAAGTAGATGTAATGCCCCACATTTGATAACACTGGTCTCTAATTGTTTTACATGTCATTACCACTCTAATAAAGAATAGTTTTACCAAGAATGGTTGGTTACCTGGACAACACTAGGTATTAAGGTTGGTCTTAACCCTGGAATAATGGAAACTTTTGAGCCCCATAACTGCTAAATTGTTGGTCTGAGGTATATAAAAGTATACAAATTTAGAATAAAATAATAAATAAATAAATTTTGGATTTATATAGCACTCTTTCCTAGGTCTTACTATTTTAGAGGATTTTAATCCTCTAAATTTTTTTTTTTTTTTTAAATTTAATTTTTTTTTTTTTTTTTTTTTAAAGCACTGTAATTTCGCTGCCATGGTGAATCATCACAATCAGATCGCATCAACTAGGCTACGGCCGTTTGCAGCGCAAACCTATCAGCACTTCCACCAATTATATGTGCAGCTCCCCAAATTCCATTGGGTGAAGAATGGCAAAAAATTGACAAATCCATCTGTGAGGTCAAATTTGTGAAAAAAATGCTCAGTTTTGAACAAAACGTTTTTTTCATCCAAATTATTTGGGGAAATGTAACAATTTTTTTTAATTTTCAAAAACTAGATATAGATATCTAGGACCCTTGAAAAAAAATGGAATTTTGACCAACTTTGAGAAATGTTCACCAAAAAAAAAGGTTGAAAAATGCTAAATTTTGCTCAAAAATAATTTTTAAAAGCCTGACTTTCAGGGAGAATTTCGCCCAAATTTCAAATATTTTTGGTGAAGTTGATAAAAAAAAAGTCCTAGATATATCTATTTTTTTTTAAATTAAAAAAATAAAAATTTTATGAGGTTCAAAAGTTTCCACCCCTACGTCATACTCATGACCACTTCTACTTCCTTTGTTACATAGTTACAGAGTCATTCCAGGTGATGCAACATTTTCTTTTAATAATAAACAATTTGAAATCAAGCTGTGAGATCAGTTTCATCAAAACTGTAGCATTTGTTGATTACTATCACCATTACTGCATAGGCGGAAATTTTCACTAGGTTTTTATTTTTGCTGTTAATTTCAGAAGCGTAAATTTTATAGCTTGCAAAAATATTTTTGAACCATATGTTGTAATAACCAAAACTTGAATACAAGAAACCGCAAAACAGTTCAAATCATGAAAAAAAGTATACCGCTAAAATAACCTGCTTTGCAGTATACAGGGCGTCTCTGAAGAACTGTACCGTTGGAAATTGAATTTGTGTTCCTATTCATGCATCATAATTTGACTTGTGGAAACGATTACATTTTGAGGTGTAATTTTCAAATTGTTGTCATTCCAGACCCGATGGGTCAATTTTAAAATTCAAAAAATATGTGGCAGATGCTTTACCAAGCAACATCATTTTTGTTGTGGCATTATATATTACGGTTCTCACAAATTAAATTTTCTGACTGCACAGCTCTTTCAAAGACCCTGTATCCACCCGTGTAAGATACAGTCGACACTACCTACTGTGCACTTTCGGTGCGCAAGTACGCGGTAGTACCGATGCAAAGCTAAATAGTTTATAGCTTGGTATACAGAATCATACGGTTTGTAGGGTATACTTTTCTGGCCGGTACCGTGTTGCCGGTGATGACGAATAAAATTACAAAAACGACTGCAAATGAAGTCTGAGTGACCGATGGGAAACCGCGATTCCGCGAATCATGAACAGAGTTTTCGATACGAACATTGTTTTGTTTCATTTGGAACTGTCTTTGGCCTAAATAGAGAAACCCTATTTTCATGATTTATTCACTACTTTACTGCCGTATAATGCATAATTTGTTGAATGTGTGGTGGTGTGATTTTCGGTGTCACAACTGACTGAACTGTCATCATGTCATGTCCATGTGTAAAATGTTTTTAAGCTTACCCGGTCAATG
Source organism: Amphiura filiformis (assembly GCF_039555335.1). NCBI lineage: Eukaryota > Metazoa > Echinodermata > Ophiuroidea > Amphilepidida > Amphiuridae > Amphiura > Amphiura filiformis. The sequence goes on along the minus strand of NC_092640.1, from coordinate 44,833,909 downwards.
CCGGTAAATGTATCCGCGGTACCATGTATGTTGTCGACACTGAGTGATGACCAGCTGACACTCATGCACTAGCTGCACTGCCGATGGCGATGCGATGATATGGCGCGGCACCTTCCAGGGTAAGTTCTACTTAGTAAAATTATATCCAAGTATCAATCATTCTCATTGCTCCACATTTGTTGGTAATAATTAATAGCCAGTGGCAGTGCCAGTGATGGTCGACGTCATTGTGTTGCTCGAGAAGTCTAGCCAAGAATTTGCTCGCCGATAGCTTCACATTCTAGGCTAGAGACCATTGCATTCAAAATCTAGACTTCGGATTTGCTGAAGCATGACACCGTGTACTAAGCAATGGAAGTTACTTTCTAAGTAAACACTGTCACAGCCGATCACGACAGACGATCGCATCAAAACAAAAATGTTGTGAAAATTACACTTCAGCACAATTTTAAACTGTCCATAATAGGCAAATCTTACTCAAAAGATACAGTTGACTCATCGAAATAACTTTCATCCAAATTTCAACATTAACAGAATAAATAACCTCCGGTGCACGTGCAAAAAAGTGCACCGCTGTCTGACCGAAAAACGATAGCAACATACAACTCTAGCATCGAATGCGTAACTATCGTGTGCAAATTCGGAGCTGGTCATGTGTCTTATGGTGGGACCCCAAAATACCTGGTGATGTTACATTTTTCTTGCCTCTTTCTAATTTAACTTGTTCTCACAGGGCTATTCTTGGTCCAATTGCATCAAGTTTGGGCTCATTATACAGCCTGATTATTCTAATTTTCAAATGTATAAATGGGCAATTCCAAGCAAAAGTGGACATGACTCAAAAAACTAAAATTGCCTTTTTGTATTTCTTTTAACTTTCATAATATTCCAAGCAGATGTAAGGCCTGGCAAAGTCGATTTTGAGTTTCCCGTCGCCCGCCCGCACTTCATTTTCGGGCCCGCACTTGAATTCATTATTGCAAATTTTCGAAAAATAAAAATAAAATCTTATCATTTTTGCAAAAAAAACCGATGAAATCCGTGCATTTTTAGTGGAAAAATCAAATTCAAAACATCGATTTCGCTACCGGCAGTAAACTCATTGCGGCCGGTTGATTGGCGGTGATTGGCGCCTGATAGTGATAGCCTAGATCCTGTAGGCCCGGTTCGCAACGCTTTGTAAATATGTTGACGGCGCTGTCCTTTTCCACGTGCGTATCATATACTGGACTGACAGATTAATGCTGTCATGCAGATCAATGATTCTACAGTGCTGTTCGCGAAATCGCACAATGAATAGTGATGTTTGTGCTAATTTTAAAAAATATATTGATTCTGTTATTTTTGGATTTCTTTTCATAAATATCAATCATATATTTTAAAATAGTACTTGGTATCGTTTTACATTAATTTGACTGTACAAAAATGGCAAAATTTATATATTTCAACTCTGCTCTATTGTGACACTGTTGCACGAAATATGCGGTCGAACAAAAATATTTTTCAATGTCTGATTTTTTTATTCTACAGTGCTGTTTGTGACTTTGCACAATATCGTTGTTTGTGGTAATTAAAGAAATATATTAATACTGTTAATTTTATATTTGTTGTCCCGATTGATCAATTATTTATTTTTAAATAGTATTCGATATAGTTTTAAATTAAATTTAATATTCAAAAAGAGCAAAAAATTATATATTTCAACTCCGTTGTGTTTATGAAATTGCTGCAAAAACTATGCGGTATTCAACATCAACAAAACACGACGCATGGGGTTTCCTTTAATTTTGTTGGCGCAAGATTCGATAGTGGAGCTGTAAAGTACCAATTCATGAATTGCAATTGTTTCAGTATTTTGATTTCAATTTGATGGGACTTTGCTGACGTTTGTATTAAAGATTTGTCATGTACATATCAATTAAGATATGCGACAGTGGTCGTACTGTCATGCAGTGGATATATATCGCATGTCAACGCCAACTGGATAATTTGTACTTAAATCACACAAAATTATAAATAAATAAGAAAAATAATAGTAAAAAGAAAGGAATTGGTATCAATTTTGACCTTGCAGCCTCTTTGCAAGTTTATATCTTTGGTTAAACATCCTTTGAGTGAGTGAGCGGTAAATAACAACGTGTTTTACACTCGCATTTTGTCATATAATGAAAGTCACGAAAATAATGAATAATGAATAATGAAAAAGTTACCTCACTTGTTTTCAAAAATTATGTGACGGGAAACTCAAAATCGATTGTTTGGGGCCTAATGTTCAAGTTCTAAACTTTTTTCTGCATTTTTCTAACATTTTGTTTTAGTTTTTAGTTGAAAAATCCTGTTGGGTCTATTTTATTAAACAGGGGCACTTTTAATTTGATACATTTTATCTATGAAATATGGTCTTCAAGAAATATCCATCACATTTTAAATAACCCCCCGCTAGTTTTTTCCTTTCATTGTGTTTTCATAACACTAAATATAGTGTAGCACAAGTTACCGAGAGATGCATTTTTTAATATATTTACAAAATGTTGACAATTTAATTGATGCCACTTATTATTTTCCTTCTACTAGTAGTACCTTGAATAAAAATAAGAAATTGAAATACAAAACACTATCCACCACATAATAATGACCCCTTAAAAACTGTAGCACGAGTTACCAGTAGCACAAGTTACCGATGTAGCACGAAGTTACCATAGCCCACCCCCTGTACCAGCAAAGGTAATGCAAAATACCACTTGGCAGTAATAGAGGTATCTCCCAACTGCATGAATATGCATAAATGTAACCATGGTAACAACTTTCTAGCAGTAGTGTAGCCAGTTGGGGGGGAGCAGGTGGGGCAGACTTCCCCCGGCAAACTAGAATTACGGGGTTCGTAATTAAGGTGGCACTCACTCAAAAGTGTGTAAATAACAATGTTTTGTAAATACAAATGATATGCAATATGCAAATAGGCTCATTAATGCAAATAACATTCATGACAAACATCAGGTCACAATATACAATCACCAAACCAAGTTTCAAGTTGATTGGTTATTTTATGCACTTAAGCTGCAGAGTGGATCAATGAAAATGTCGGCAAAATATGCAAATAAGCTCATTAATATTCATAAATATGCAAATAACACAAAACTATACAGCACATCAAGCCACCATATCCTATCACCATACCTAAGTATGATATAAAATTGGACGGATTGAGTGTGATACCTGAATTTATCGGTCGAGCTAGAGTTTTCAAATATCATGCGAGACGAAGTCGAGCGTGATATTTGAAAACTCTAGCGAGACTGATAAATTCAGGTATCATGCTTAAATTATCCGTCCAATTTTATCATTATTATGTCTTCAGAATCTTTTTTTGGTCAAAAACATGATTTTTAGTAAAAAAACATGATTTTTGGTCAAAAATGTGATTTTTGGTCAAAAATGCGACTCTTGGTCAAAAAAGATTTTTGACGCAATTTTTGGTCAGAAAGTGATTTTTTGGTCAAAAATTTTATTTTTTGGTCAAAAATGTGATTTTTGGTCAAAAATGTGTTTTTTGGTCAAAAATGTCAAAAATTTTTTGGTCAAAAATGTGATTTTTGGTCAAAAATTTTTATTTTTTGGTCAAAAATGTGATTTTTTGTCAAAATGTGATTTTTGGTCAAAAATGTGATTTTTGGTCATGGCTTGTCACATTAACAACAAAAAATCACACCAAAAGAGACTTTTACACATAAAGTATATGAACTGTGCACTCTATGAAGAGGCTACAGATATGAAAAAACCCTGTAGCTCCAGGTGACCGATACACAAATTTATCTGACAGCTGGGTTATGTACAAAGGTATAGGATGCAAGATTCTGAAGACATAATAATGTAGTTGATCGATTATTGTGTTGAAGCTGCACAGTGGATTAATCAATTCGCTTCCTCCCGAGCAGCCGAACAAAGAAGCAAACAAAGAAACAACCAGGCAAACACACATGTGTGGGGGCCCAAAATTAAAGATAAAGGTGCCCTTCTTACAGAAAAATGAAAGTAAAAATATGGAAGGCAAAGATAGAGAACAGGTTCAAGGAGCCAGTTCCACCCTGATCATGCGCCAAAATAGTGTAAATACATGTACAGGGTGTATCAAAATGATTGGTACCGGGCTATGTGACATTTTCAAAAATGTATCAAAAATATAAAATTGCTAATTAATATAGTTTTTGTACTATAAATAGAAAGAGGCATATGCTAACTTATTGATCTATTAATCTGAAGTCGATAGGTTGATGCATCTGGGAGCTATTGTCATTTAAACGAAGATCGACGTAATCATGGTTTGACTTACACAACACAAGATGTTCACTGCTTGAACCATATATTGCATACATACTCTTCAATATCTAAACTCAGTATAGGCCTACATAACATAAAATTGCTTTACACATGCTTTCAGAAAGATAGTTCCTAAAGTCCATGCCTTACGACTCTGGGAGGGTGAGGTGAAGCCCTATCTTGAATGAACTTAACACCTGGGATGGGTCCATTCTGTTACTGCCCGTATCAAATTTGGAAGCATGGCAAGTTATAGCATGTTTGCATGGGATACGCCTTGCTCTTAGAAACTGTCTCCTAAATATTCTCTGCACTTCTCCATAGCTTCCTGTCGACCAGTGATTCTTAACTATGAATGCACACTGAAGTGTGGAATACCGTGGAGCCATTCCAATTACTTTTACCAGGTCTAAACTAACCTACACTGTCTACAGTCTATAGCCATTCTGCCACACCATCTACTTAGTAATCTCAATAATACAATTTAAATTACCGCCCTGGATGGTGTTGATACACAAACTTCTTTCACCCCACCTAAATTATTATTCAAGTCAATAATATTACTCTCAAGCAATAAATATTGATTATAACATTTATATATATTATGAATAAAGAAAGAGGCAAGGAATTAAACTTTTCCATGATTTTCAACATATCATTCTCACAAGGTATTTGCAGTAAAACAGAGCTTTGAAAATGGTGCGCTACTGATCAAGCGTTACGATGAAAAGTGTAAAAACACCTACTTTCCTTTAGAATCATGTAATTTCTGAATATAATGTGCTATCTTTATGATCTAAAATTCTTAGAGAAGAGAAAACTACTATAATTACAAATATTTAAACAATTAACCCCAAACTGGCACAAAAAATAGTAAAACAATTCGGCAAATAATGAGAGGTCTTCGGTACCAATCATTTTGATACACCCTGTATGTATACCAAATTTTTACCAAAATAAAGTCCCTTTTTTGAAGCTTCGAAGACTTAAACTTGTACAGTCTCTCTAAAAGAAATGCTCTATATCCCATTACTAATACCTGGTCAAAATGATGCAACCAAAATTTTTAGTTCCCCCCCCCCAATCTAGCCCAAGAAATATAGATACTGGAAATCCTGAGACTAGCTAACAGCCACAGTGATATTTCAAGTTGATACTGAGATTTGTATGACTGATACAAAATTTGTTCATGTTGTTGAGTATGATGGGTCTCATTTTCCAGGTGAAGTGATTGAAATCGTGCAAACTGTATTCAGTAATGCACCAAGCAGGTAATCACAGGAAATGATCTCAACCAAAAGATGACCAAGCATTCTATACCGGTACCTCAGAAAGTAATTTTGAATTTAAAGAAACTTAGGTCGTGTTCACACTATGCCTGTTTTGCCCTGGGTCCGGGTACAACCCGGTTAGACCCGGGTTGGTTATAAGTGTGAACAGGAAAAAACCTCAAAAAATCGACCGGGTCAATTTTTGTCAACCTAGGAAAGAGTAGTGTGAACAGAAATTCACTGTTTGACCCGCATTACTAGAAGCAAAACGCAACCATTATCACCCCATTTCTATTGTGTCTGTCTGCACTGGGAAAATAACGATTCAGTTCTTTGGCAATAAAATCGATAAACATCTATGTCACACCCGAAGGATGAACATGTTGGATTATAATTGAAAACAGCGGTACTGTTCACACAAATAAGAATTATGAACACAAGACAACAGTAATTTAAATCTTCTGTACATACCAATTAGAATAAGACTGATCCATTATGATAAACAGGTAAATCATAGGCCTATCAACTGGCAACTCTCAGCTGGTTGACCAAATCATGCACTAAGCTAGAGTTTTCCAAAATCACAAAAAAAAATGAAAGTTTAATTTTGGTATCTGTACAGACAATCTATTCCTGAGATAAGAAAGTTATTTTCATGCAAACAAATTACTAGTACCGTACTGACGCGAGTATAGTCCCATATTCGAGTAAAGCCCCACCCCTAAATTCTGGGGAAAATTCAGAAAATTCCAAAGGTCCGTGTAAATAGTCCCATGGCAAAAAATCTGGGTTGTGGGTTCCAAGATTCATCAGTTGGTACCAAATTCGGCAGCCTATTGATTAAAAACATCAAATTTTTGGCATGAATTTGATAATTTGCAGCACCAAAACAGACTCCAAATAGTACAATCCCTTGGCAAATTACCTTAAAATATCACAAGATTGTGTTATTTTACACTTTTATGGAGTTATGAATCACACAGAATTAGGAGTCTACTGAAGCCTGTGTTGGGTTCCAAATTCAGAAGACATGGCATGCACAACTTCCGTATTTCAGGGAAGTCCCGTGTAAAAGCCCACCCCCAAATTCTTGAGGGAAGTCGGGTGAAAAAAGGGTGGGACTATACTCGAGTCAGTACGGGTATTATCGAATCAAGAAGTAACAATTATTTTTGTGACTAATAAGACTGATCCATTATAATAAACAGGTAAATCATAGGCCTATCAACTGGCAACTCTCAGCTGGTTGACCAAATCATGCACTACATGTAAGCTAGAGTTTTCCAAAATCACAAAAAAAAAATGAAAGTTTAATTTTGGTATCTGTACTGACAATCTATTCCTGAGATAAGAAAGTTATTTTCATGCAAACACAGGGGTGCAAATTGTGATTTCTTCCTCAGGAGCAAGGTTTTTAGGCTCAAGATTTCCTCAATCATACATGTATCATGCATATAATAGCTTTATTCTGCACTTCAAAAGATGATAATGTAACATAGCGTGTATTTTTAGAGCGACTGTATATTGACTTCGAGCTTCAAAAAGGCTTTATGAGCGACAATGTGCTGCGTGTAGCCAAGTAAAAAATGGTATTTTACACTAGCTTTGGGTTAATTTTGGTCGGACAGAGGCTCCTTCCCGCATTGAGTCATCTTGATCGGAAGACCCTCGTGTAGGGACAGAGCGTAGCTTTCGGTGGTCGCCGTGGCATTAATAAATAAATTTCCTCAATATTTTCTTCTTTGTTAGCATTAGTATTGATATTGATACACTGAATTCCTTCATGACTTTTGTTCCCATAAAATCCTCATTGCTGCCTCTGTAAATTTCCTCAGATATGATTGCTGCCTCTCTAAATTTCCTCAGATATGAGCCATGTTCCCACCTGTCTTCATCCAACTTCTTTTTTCCTGTTAAATTACATTGAATACCTCTTATGGTGATGAATTGTAAATTTCTTCATGTTCCATTTCCATATTCTATCTAACACCAACACCTTCCTCTTTTTTGCTCTTACTTATTTCTTGAACAATAATGTGAATTCCTCCCAATTTTGCACAACCAGTGTCTTTAAAGATTTCCTCTCTTCCATTCATGCAGTAGCTTCACTTCCTCACAGCCCTCCCCTATTATCTTCACTCACTCATCACTCATCTTCTTTTTCTTTCCTCTTTTCCCTCTTCCTCTTCTTTTTCTTTTCTTTTCTCTCCCTCCTTTTTCCCTCTTTCTTTTTTCTTCCCATGGCATTATTTCCTCAATTTTGACTCTCATTTCCTAGGAGTGGTGCTCCCTGCTCCCGCACAATTTGCATCCCTGGAAACAAATTACTAGTATTATCGAATCAAGAAGTAACAATTATTTTTGTGAGTTTTTAACCCAAAACAGGTCGAAGCAACTAGATAAATTGTACATAAGGTGGAATTAGAAAGGTAAAATAATCAACCCGGTCAATTTTCTTCATGAGAGTGGCTATAGTGTGAACAGAGATTTTTGAACCGGGACCCGGGTATAACCCGGATTAACTCGGGTCCCGGGAAAATAATTCATATGTGAACATGACCTTACAGAGCCGATCATTGTAAAGAACTACAAACATTAGGCTTGTTCAGACGATCGCTTGTAAAGTCGCTTGTAACTACATTCAAATGTATACTTGTTGTAGTGTCCGTCTAAACGCACTCGCATGTAGCTATGCAAGTTACAAGTGACGATTTTACGAATCTTACGTAGTATGGGGCATTAGGGACCACCGGATATCGCAAAAATCATAAACTTGCAAAATTGTCTTTAAAAGTACATGGTCCTGTGTCATAAGCAGGGACAGGCGATTTGCGCGGAACTTTTTCTCCGCACAATTGGCTTTTTTTTTTCCTGTGGGCAGGGATACATGATTTGCACTGAAAAAAGAGTTCCGCGCAATTTGCTATTTTTTTCCGCGCAAATCGCCTGTCCCCAGGGGTCATAAGCTGGGGTACCTTTGTGTTACATGTCATAAATTGTTGAAAATCAGAGGTGGTGTGGCATAAAGTGCTGTATCATTTTGTCCATAAATCTGACAATAGTAAAAGTATATATTTGCGAATAGCTTATAATACAGGGATAATAACTTTTGAGTTTCAAATTGATATACAGGGTTGCCCAAAATATATACAGGGTGAAACAAAAAGATAAGTGCTTGAAAACTTGTCTATATGTACATGTAATTTACCTATTTATTTTTCACTAAAATGATTTTAGCAATAACAGTGATGTGAATAGTATATTGATGACGCTTTCACAAAATATACAGTTTGTTTAAGTTTTGCCTAAAGTTAAAATATACAGGGTGTGCCAAAAACCTGTAGAAAATTTATATAAAAAATTTAGATAACTGTTAACGTACACATTATTTGGCCATGTAAACAAATGACTACCCAAATATACTCCAGAATGACTTGAATGGTGCAGATTACAGTAAAAATGTTAAATTATGCCATACAAAATTATACAGGGTGTCAATAAATAGTAACACAACATAATTCCTGCTATAAAATATACAGGGTGTCATTAAATAGTACCGGTAACACAACATAATTTCTTCAATTTTAAATGTACAAGTGATCTTTAACTTCAGACATGTACATGTACCTTGTCCCTTACAAAATGTTTCATACAATGTAATTCCAGTGTACAGTGTACTTTGTAATACAATGCTTTTAAAGCATGTCGATAACTAGGCATGATGATTGAAATGTGCACAAAAACTTAGGCCTTTTGGAATTTGGAAATTAAAAAAAAAAGATATTTTGAAAAGATTAGGACCTATTTTGTGATATATATTATACTATTTATATGTAATTCTAGATTCCTAGAGTCAGCAGCTTTCCAAAAATGTATACTCTTACTATGCTAGGGTGAATGGCTCAAAAGAGTTTTAAAAAATTGGATATGCAATGAAATCGCACAACTTCACACTTTGAATTACTGAGTCTTGCATAACGACAAACAGGGTGGTCATGTGACATGCATTTACATGTACTTAAAAAATAAAATAAATAAAATACAAATTCCGATGTTAACATCTAGTGCCTTTCCCCAGATCTCAGAGGTTTGTAATTTCCCTGCCATGGTGAATCATCACAATCAGATCCGTGATCGCAAACCTGTCTGCACTTAGATCCCCCAATTATCTGTGCAGCTCCCCAAATTCCATTGGATGAAGGGAGTTTTTGATATTTACCAAACAACTAATAACCTATTTTTGAAAGCAGGAGGAAACTGAAGATCCTGGAGAAAACCTGCAGAGCGAGCATGGAATCGGGAACCCAATTGCACATTAGTTTGTGTGCGCGCCGGGCTTGAACCCGAGTCCTCAGTGGTGCAAGGCGAGAGAACAACCGCTGCTCTCTCTAGGGTTCTTGTTATAATAAAATAAATTTAATATAATCTAACTGCAACATTTTCCCTTTCAAATGAGACCAAATATTAATATTTCCATAACCCTCCCCCTAATCCTCCTCCCCCTAATCCTCAGCCACCCTTGGCACATTTCATTTAAAATGTTATGAAAAAGAATGAAAGTTGATTTAAAAACAGCACTTTACATGAGTAATAAAGAATAAATTACCTTAAATTTAAGGCCTTTTAGGAAGGGGTATGAACGTTTGGACAGTATTTATTGTGGGACATTATAGCACATCAGACATATCGAATTGCATTCTGAATACGAAGAATGTCCTTCTGATATCAAATAATTTTGATTTTTTGAAATTCGCCATACATGTAATACACATTTTATGGCAAATCATTAAAATTGATATTTTTATATTTAACAGTACCGCATTTGAAGTAAACTTTATAAATCTGATGATTTATACTTAAAGTGTATGTAGGTGGGATGAAAAGCCGACGATCAATTGAAAATTTTGACCTTTCGTATTAAAGATATGGATTTTTTTCACAAAACACCAAAAAAAATAGGTCTCTTGTGCTTGATCTTTCATTACATAACTTGTTCCCTAAGTTGTAAACAAATTTCACTCATTACAAATATCCGCTATCACCCACATCTTAACGGGATGGGGAAAAATGAACTCTAAAATTTCGCCATTTTTCAAACTTCACCACGGTCAAGGTCAAGTCACATATTGAGATGGGTTTTGTATGTGATGTGTGTTTGGGTCTATACGTCACATTAGTGGGTATACGATGCCCTCAATGTATACCCGGGGGTGGGGATAGTCCAGTGTTGTAGTCGAGGCCAAGGACTTGGTGTCCGAGGCCAAGGCCAAGGACATGGTGTCCGAGGCCAAGGACAACCCTCCGAGGCCAAGGACTTTTGTCTCGGAGGCCAAGGCCAAGGACTTTCATAATAATGAACCATACTAAACCACGCCCGATCAGGGGGGGTCAACATAAGGCAATTTTATATGCACTTTAAGAGCCAGTCTCCCTTATTATGTACATGAATAAGGGGGATGAGATAAAAAAAAAAATAGAATTGTCTCTAAAAAATAATTTTGGTACATATTAGCACCAACAACTCACATGTAAAATATGGCGTGCACAGCGCCTCGTTCAGCTTGAAAAAATTCTTGAAATTTCAGCCTCTCTGAGCCTTACTTGCAAATGGTAAACTTTGGAGGTGCATAACATCGTGCGCCATCATCATCCCAACCTGCATTTTGCATTTTTTTAAAGTACCAAATGGTTACATTACAAAAACCAAGAAAAAAAATTGGGATCTTGATGGCGCACAAAATCAGCAAATCCAATGATTTGATGAAAAGCGCCCTCGTGCAAACTTCAAAGCATCATAACGGGCTGCGCCATCAAGATCCCAAGTCCGAACAAGTTTGAAATTAAAGACCTCCATGGCAAGTTTCATTTTTCAGCAAAAAAATGTTGGGATTTCGTTGGCGCACCGAGTTAACAGAGGTCAAAGGTCAAAATTTCCTATTTTCGCACATATTTGCACGCCTGTATTATTGCGCGCCAACGTCACCTGACTCTCCGAATAGGATTTCATCAAAGAAGAGGTAATTCTCTGCAAGAACTGAAAAAATTAGCTTGGGATCTCTTGATCTTCATATTTTTCTGATTTTTTGAAAATGGACTTAGCCTCATTTTGGAGGTCAATTTGACCTCTTTTTCCCACTCGCTGCACAATGTGGGCTTTTTACTGCATCACAAAAAGATGCGCCAACAAGATCCCAATTTTATTAGTCATCGTCTAGCTCCTTTGGCGACCAGTAGATAAAACACAAGCAACAGCTAATTGGGATCATGTGGGCGCTCTAATATAAAAGAGGTCAAAGGTCAAACTTTGTGCCAAAGTGATGCATATTTGCCTATTTGCAGCACAAAAGTGGAACTTTGACCGCAATAAAAATGTGCGCCAACAAGATCCCATCTTACTTTTAGGATGATTGGATAAAGGGGCTTATGTATAACTGATAACAAGTAAAAAAAAAGTGGGATCATGTGGGCGCACTAATTCAATAGAGGTCAAAGTTCATACTTTGTGCCGAATTGGCATTATTTTGCCTATGTGCAGCACAAAAGTGGAACTTTGACCCGCAATAAAAATGTGGGCCAACAAGATCCTATCTTACTTTTTGGATGATTGGATAAAGGGGCTTATGTATAACTAATAATAAGTAAAAAAAAGTGGGATCATGTGGGCGCACTAATTCAATAGAGGTCAAAGCTCATACTTTGTGGCGATTTCGCATTATTTTGCCTATGTGCAGCACAAAAGTGGAACTTTGACCCTACTTCTTGTCGCGCCAACAAGATCCCATCTTACTTTTTGGATGATTGGATAAAGGGGCTTATGTATAACTAATAATAAGTAAAAAAAAAGTGGGATCATGTGGGCGCACTAATTCAATAGAGGTCAAAGTTCATACTTTGTGCCGATTTTTTTTTCAATGGGGATCACAGACATGTCTCATAGAAACTGGTGTGAGTGCATTTCAGATGATGCTGATTCCATCATGGTAGTTGGTGAGAGTAAAAAATTTTTTTGTCAAAATACTTAGTCATATTTTGCAAAGTTTGAGTGAAAGGTTGCCGAATTCGGCAACTTTAGGCTAAAAATCGGTTAATTTTGTATGAAGTATGAACTTTGACCTCTATTGAATTAGTGCGCCCACATGATCCCACTTTTTTTTTTACTTGTTATCAGTTATACATAAGCCCCTTTATCCAACACGGTTGTTTGATGGGATCATTTATTAATTTTTCAAACAAAACATCATGCACAACCAAATTTTAGGCTTAAACAGCTTAATGTGATATCATGCTAATGTATACAAATGCTTTTGAGTCATTCTCAACTTTAATTTCCCATTTGTTACAAAATTATTAACTTTTATAGCATTTTTAAACGTTTTTCCGGCTATAAAATGTATCTATTAATGACAAACTTGGTGGCGCTATTTAGAAACTGGAAATTACTCTTTCAAGCTTTTAATACAAATAATTCCTTTTATTGTTTCATAAAATATGTTTATAAAATTTCCTTGTTGCTTGTTTCACCTATTCCAGCTGTTTTAATGGCAGTATTAATCACCTACCCCTTGCAAATAAAGAGATATGATTTAGGATAAATAGCGCCATCTATAGTTTGTATTTAGTTAATAATGAAGCCAATTCTATATACATCAAACAACCGTGCCAATCATCCAAAAAGTAAGATGGGATCTTGTTGGCGCACATTTTTATTGAGGGTCAAAGTTCTACTTTTGTGCTGCACATAGGCAAAGTAATGCCAATTTGGCACAAAGTATGAACTTTGACCTCTATTGAATTAGTGCGCCCACATGATCCCATTTTTTTTTACTTGTTATCAGTTATACATAAGCCCTTTATCCAATCATCCAAAAAGTAAGATGGGATCTTGTTGGCGCACATTTTTGTTGCGCGACAAAGTTCCACTTTCGTGCTGCACATAGGCAAATATGCATCACTTTGGCACAAAGCTTGACCTTTGACCTCTTTTATATTAGTGCGCCCACATGATCCCAATTAGCTGTTGCTTGTTTTTTGTCTACTGGTCACCAAAGAAGCTAGACAATGAAAAATAAAATTGGGATCTTGTTGGCGCATCTTTTTGTGATGCAGTAAAAAGCCCACATTGTGCAGCGAGTGTGAAAAAGAGGTCAAATTGACCTCCAAAATGAGGCTAAGTCCATTTTCAAAAACTCAGAAAAATATGAAGATCAAGAGATCCCAAGCTAATTTTTTCAGTTCTTGCAGAGAATTACCTCTTCTTTGATGAAATCCTATTCGGAGAGTCAGGTGACGTTGGCGCGCAATAATACAGGCGTGCAAAAATGTGCGAAAATAGGAAATTTTGACCTTTGACCTCTGTTAACTCTGTGCGCCAACGACATCCCAAAAAATTTTTGCTGAAAAATGAAACTTGCCATGGAGGTCTTTAATTTCAAACTTGTTCGGACTTGGGATCTTGATGGCGCAGCCCGTTATGATGCTTTGAAGTTTGCACGATGGCGCTTTTCATCAAATCATTGGATTTGCTGATTTTGTGCGCCATCAAGATCCCAATTTTTTTTCTTGGTTTTTGTAATGTAACCATTTGGTACTTTAAAAAAATGCAAAATGCAGGTTGGGATGATGATGCGCATGCGATGTTATGCACCTCCAAAGTTTACCATTTGCAAGTAAGGCTCAGAGAGGCTGAAATTTCAAGAATTTTTCAAGCTGAACGAGGCGCTGTGCACGCTCATATTTTACATGTGAGTTGCTGGTGCTAATATGTACCAAAATTATTTTTTAGAGACAATTCTATTTTTTTTTGTATCGCAAATCCGTACATAATAAGGGAGATTGGCTCTTAAATAATGCTGCACAGTAAGTCATAGAACTTTATAAAATAAACATGTCTAAAATGGACTCTTTATCCTAGTTTCAACCAACAAAACCCAATTTGTTCATTATATCGATTTGTTTTTTAGTCTTGGGGAACAACCCAAAAGTTCGATGAAATCCTATAAACGAAAAGCCCTTTCGCTAGAACGCTAACCCTCCACCCTCCCTCTAACGCAAGTGTCAAATATTGAAAACTCCAACCTGTATTCATACATGTAGGATACAGTGCCGTTGCTATGGTTGATGGGTTTGCGACAATGCTAGGATACTAGTGATCACGTTTATGGAAGAAACAAATATTCTTATTTTATTTTAAGATATTTTCTTCGTACCTATTAAAAAGAAAAAAAATAATTAGGATTTGCTGTATTTTCAAATAAAAATAATCAGCTGCTTACAAAATTAACTTACAAGTTGCAGGTTTGCGAGTACTGTACACTACAATGTATATTGATTTAAAATCATTTTGAAGCAACCACTGTAAAATTTCAATATATCGTAGGCCTACTTCAGAAAATACTGAAATTTTATATTAAATCCTTTTAAAAAAAGATCAACTTTGACCGATGTTTTAACAACTTTTGTTACAAACGTAATCTGACTTTTCGACCCCCTCCCTCCCTAAGGCTGCGATCACATAGACATACAATATACGGTATTTGCTCGTTCGATTAGGCTGATATATCACATAGGAGTATACTATGTGATCGAATGAGTGTATTTCAGTATAGCGAATACCGTATCTGGTACTTCTATGTGATCTCAGCCTAACGGAAGGACTTTAAGTAAATAAGACTTCAACTTTTGGGCTGTTCCCCTATCTAGACAAGCAGTGAAGATTACAATATATACACTTATGTGTTTGATCCGCATACCTACCATTTTGATGTCAAAAGACAGTTATGTGGTATACATGTATATGTGCGACAACACAGCCTAAAATGGGCACTGATCTATCTTAAGATCAAATGCAGCAAAATGTTGCTGATGAGATTATAACTAAAATAGATAAAATTCATTTGATCACAGTTAGGCCTACCCGGTAATCGAAACATGTCCTACAGTAGCGTCCAATGAGTTTCTTCAAATATCTAAAGAACCTCTTGTGTCTATTCGATATTCCTATTTTAGGAATCATATTGGCTGAGTGGAATTTTAATATAAAACCACATATTTGGCCTCCATGTGCATGTTTTGCAAAGAGCAAAGATGATAGTTAAGAGTGCACCAAAATATTGACAAACTGTTTTGTATTTCAATCAGGTACAATAAAAAGCTATCCTTGTCATGTTTCTCTAAAAAGTTTAAATTTATAACTAAACAGCAGATTGTACTCTTTCACTCTTTAAACATTTGCCTGCATTTTTGGTGATTTTGCCTGTCCTTGTCAGGTCCTTGTTGTTGAGGACCAAGGACTTTGGGGTCCGAGGCCAAGGCCAAGGACTACCCGTCCGAGGCCAAGGACTACATGTCCGAGGACCAAGGACTTCAAAACCTGTCCTCGAGGCCGAGGACTGTACTCGAGGACTACAACACTGGGATAGTCATTAATGTAACCGCACAAAAGATGATATCCGGCCCTCCTCACATATCTGAGGGTAGGGGTCATAATCAGTGATCGATTTTGAATATTTTTTGTGTAGCAAAAATGCTACTCACTTTCAGATTTGAGTAGCAATTCCAAAATTGTGAGTAGCATTTTGCAATTTCAGTTGCATTTCATCCTGATGATTCCACTCACTCCCCACTTGGTTAACAGGTTGCCTGGTGTCATCAGCCAGCTTTCATCAAGTTATGTTCAGTTACACAGTCTTGTATAGCATTTATGCATGTAGTCAAATCTGCTTCTACATTGCCACTGACAGGTTCTGTATCTTTGTTGTCTTGCAGCATTTTTTCTACCGGAGAAGTTTCATGAGTTTGGGGTGAAGAACTGCACCGACTGCAACATTGGCATCTGTCATCTGCAGGAGCTCTGCTGCTTGTGGTATCCCGTAACCATTCACTGTGATCATTAGCTTGAGCGATCTCTGGAATTCCTGGTGAGATTGTCTCTTTAACTTTTATATTTTCAGGTCTTTAGGCTTGGAGTCCCCAAATTTCAGCTTTGCATTCCAAGATATCCCTCCTTTTTTGAACTACCTTTTTCCACCCATGGCCATTGGCCAAGACCATATTGCATGTATCAATGAATAAACTAAAGTTGAAATTAAACTTATATGATGGATAATCAGTAACTGGGCTTTCATCTATACCTAAACTGAAGTCCCCACAAGGTATTTACAAATGTATTAAAATCGAGGCTTGTCATTAGTCAATGGCCATGCTAATTAGGGCAATCAATATCTAGGTATTCATGTTTTCAAGATAAAAATCAATATATTTTATTAAGAGGGACACATTCATAAAAAAGAGAAGAAAAACAGTGTAGCTTGAATAGCCTCAAAGTATGCATGCAATACAATAAAAGAATTTTACGAAACTAACCTCCTTTTCAGTCTGTTCCACGGAGTCAATATCTATCAATGACAACAGATGCATCATCAGCACGCAGTGATTAGGCCATCTTGATTTGATAGTTTGTCTCAAAGCCCTTCCCAATTAAAAAATTAATCAAATATCTGTGGCAAGAATAGACCACCTTTTCATCTCTTATGGAGGTTGCACTGTGGCTAATACATGTATGAAGCATTTTTATTGAGATTTACGCTTTAGGCTATTTTAAGGTCTGACTATGTCAGACGTGAAATTTTTGTGTGGTGGATCGGAAAAAAATAAAACAGCAGAAAGAAATTTACTCAATCCAGCAGGAATAACACAAACAACGGGCCAATTTACTAATGTGCACGGGGCTTTGAGATGAATTATTAGCACACTGAATATAGATCGATACATCAATTGATATTTGAATCCGTGGAAACAAACTTTATAACAAAAGAGTGAAATGAGATCCAAACATGTGCTAACTAATGTATAGTAAAGAAGATGTTTGTCTTGATGGGTGACAATTTGAGTCAACCATGAGAGACCAAAAGAAAGTCTCAAACCCAGATATTTAAATTTTTAACAAGCTCAATCATAGTATTGTCAAATGTTGATGGTACATTGTAATTGAACTGTTAGGAAAAATGTTTGTGTTTGTTAAAAGCATGATTTTTTTCCAAGCATTGAGAATGCATTTATTATCTGTCACCATTTAGCTAAATAAAGCATTAACTTTGGTTAAATTTGGAAACATCTGGTAAGTAATGTAGCCTAAAATTGGGCTACTTTGCATTGCAAGAGTCAGTTCAGCGGCAGTAATGTGACTATATTTTCCTTTCAATTCAACCGAATTTTGAAGATTTTAGTCTCTGAAGCTCCAAAATGGAATGACAATGGGTTTTTGTGACCATTGATTGTTTGGTCGGTAACTTCCCATGAACCGTATGTTTTTAAGTGAATTGCTTTTCCGCTCAATTGGGTGATTTACGTTCTAAATCCGGGTGAATTGTCCATATATCTGATATTGGGCACTTATGTTGGAATCTTTAAAATTGGGCTCCTTGAGAGTCATTCCTTGCAGCCTGGCAAACCAATTCGCTACGCCTTGACACTGCAAAATTTTTGGCAACACTGCTTTCTTAGATCCATCCAAAGTTCACCTACTTGTCAGTTGCTACTGCTTTAGTTTGTTTTAAGCTCTTATAAAACAGCAGTTCAATTTATGTTCTCATATTTTAACATGCTCAATTTTCAGGCCAGCGGAGGGAATGAAGTGTGATGTAATTGGAGATACGCCATACCCTAAGAGGAGACAGGTCATTCCAGGTAGACAGCAAGAGCATCATTGTGTATTATAGGTCGGAAAAGAGGAGATCTTGGAGCAAGACAAGAAGAAAAAGGTGGCTGATGGATTCGTCATCACATTTGATACACGTAAGGTGGTTGTGTCGAATATACAAGAAAAAAGCAACCATCTTTAAATTCTTTGGATTGGAAAATGGATTGTTGTAAGCTGAGATGTGCAGATGCTCACTAATTATAGCTCACCATGGCCAAAATATGGCAAAAACAGTGAATTAAGACTATCAAATGGAAGTTTGTCAGGGAAACACTGGACAATTGCTTTGAGCATCAATTGGAGTACAAATGTTACTTGTGTAGCAAATTTCATAAATATGACCTCATGTTCAAACCCCAATACTGTACGTTTGAATGTTTACTAAAACTCATTGCAAAGTTTTAAAATGTCTGGCCAATGTAAGGCCTATCTATGGGCTGGCCGTGAGGGCCAAAAGGGTCTCAAAACCACACAAGGGTCTCAAAAGTACAATAAGGTCTCAAAAACACACAAAGGTCTCAGAAATAAACACACAACAAGGTCTCAAAAGTATATAATAAGGTCTCAAAAACACAGAAAGCTGTCAGAAACAAACACACAGTAATGTCGCAACAGCCCAATACGGTCTCAAAACAGAAAGGTCTCAGAAACAAACACACAACAATGTCTCAATAGTATCTCAAAAACAGGGAAAGGTCTCAAATACAGAGAAAGGTCTCAAATACAGAGAAAGGTCTCAAAAACAGAGAAAGGTCTCAAAAACAGAGAATGGTCTCAAAAACGGAGAAAGGTCTCAAAAACAGAGAAAGGTCTCAAAAACAGAGAAAGGTCTCAAAAACAGAGCAAGGTCTCAAAAACAGAGCAAGGTCTCAAAAACAGAGAAAGGTCTCAAATACAGAGAAAGGTCTCAAAAACAGAGAAATTTCCTTAACAAAGAGAAAGGTTTCAAAAACAGAAAAAGGTCTCAAAAACATGTTATGGTCTCAAAAACCTGTTATGGTCTCAAAAACATGTTATGGTCTCAAAAACACGTCAAGGTCTCAAACCAGGTATTACAACCGACCGCATGCAGTACTGCACACATCCGCTTGCAGTTCCACATGCGAAACTGCACATTCCGTCACGCACACCCGCATGCGGAACTACACATCCCAACTAGCATTTCCACATGCGGTGATGCACATCGGGATGTGCGGTTCAAGATGGGGAACTGCAACATTTTGGTGCATTTCCGCTTTTTTTTGCATGCGGCAATGCCACAAACAAATTGCAGATCCCCATGCGGAAATACGCCAAAATAATTGCAGTTCCCCATGCGAAAATACACCAAACATATTGCAGTTCCCCATGCGGAAATACACCAAAATATTGCAGTTCACCATGCGGAAATACACCAAAAATATTGCAATTCCTCATGCGGAAATGCACCAAAAATATTGCAGTTCCCCATGCGGAACTGCACATCTAACCTGCATCACCGCATGCGGAAATGCAAGTTGGGATATGTACTTCCTTACTTCCTCTCCTCATGCGGAAGTGCGTGGCCGGAATGTGTAGTTTCGCATGCTTAAACTGCAAGCTGATGTGTGCAGTACTGCATGCGATACTGCACATATAACGGTCGGATGTAATACCTGGTTTGAGACCTTGACATATTTTTGAGACCATAAAGTGTTTTTGAGACCATAACATGTTTTTGAGACCATAACGTGTTTTTGAGACCATAACGTGTTTTTGAGACCTTTTTCTGAATTTCTCTGTGTTTGAGACCTTTCTCTGTTTTTGAGACCTTTCTCTGTTTTTGAGACCTTTCTCTGTTTTTGAGACCTTTCTCTGTATTTGAGACCTTAATTATTATACTATTGAGACATTCTTGTGTGTTTGCTTCTGAGACCTTTCTCTGTTGGTATTGTGCTAGTGAGACATTACTGTGTGTTTGTTTCTGAGAGCTTTTTGTGTTTTTGAGACCTTATTATACTTTTGAGACCTTGTTGTGTGTTTATTTCTGAGACCTTTGTGTGTTTTTGAGATCTTATTGTACTTTTGAGACCCTTGTGTGGTTTTGAGACCCTTTTGGCCCTCACGGCCACCCATAGATATCTACTACAGTCTATGATTATGACCAATAGCTAATAGTCCTTTGGCTTCGAGAAAGTGATATCAGTGTGTGCATACATGTGGTATTAAATCGTGCGTACAGTGACTCAAAGAAATATGTGTTTACAGGTGCAATCACTAAAGGTGGTACGTCTGTGCTCGCTGTTCACATGATGTCAATTTTACTCCAACAATGTTCTGACATCACTCTCTCTCAAGGAAGCCAAATAGACTATTAGAGTAATAAACATTTTCTATGTGTATTTGTATTTAATTAAGGCCCATTCAGTGATTCCAGCGTATGTGTAAAAAACTTATAATTATTCATAATTTGCCTAAATGTGGAAGGATAAGTAATTCAATTTTTGAAATGAAAAATTGGGCAAAAAAAACAAGAAAACAGCAGTATTGACAAAGTTGAAGCTGGGAAGCCCCATTCAAATACATGTAGCTAATTTCTCTACTGAAGTAGAGAAATTACAGATTTGTGTAAAATGTCTTCTTTTGTCTTTATGTACATGGCTATGTTAATGACACTGACAAAGGTGCCAAAACCTGAATTATGATGATTTTTATGATCCTCCCGATGAAAGAATCACTGAATGAGCCTTTACAGGCACCTTTAGGAATTGGGTATTTTTTGAACAAGAATACATGATATGATAAAATATTGTACAAAGTTCAAACATGAAACAATCTCACAAAGGGAGGATGCAGCAGTTAAAATTAACGAAGTTAGCGTACTTTGTCCGTATGGACTTTCACTCTCATGTGGCAAGCCAGGGGGATGGGTTGGGGTAGTGGGCAGTGTTGTAGTCAAGACCTCTATGTCCGAGACCAAGACCTGCCCGTCCGAGACCAAGACCTGCCCGTCCTAGACCGAGACCAAACCTTCCGAGATCAAGATCACCCCTTCTGAGACCGAGACCTCTAAGTTCCGAGACCAAGACCTTGGTTTAATCCCGGGGATACTCAAGTTTGGTTGGGGTAAGGATTTGCCTCTGATAATTTGAAAGGGGACTCACCAATGTACCAAGTTTTCAAGAAATTTGGACCCAAATTTAACACAATTTGTCTTAATTTTTATAATTTTCCTTTTAAATTTTGGGAAAATTTCAAAAATGTTGGCTACAGTGGAGGCAAAATTTTCTGCAAAAATTTATATAAAAGGACCCATTCTTATACCAAATTTGGCCTAGAAAAAGGGGTCATCGATATACCAAAAGGCTAAAAATGCTACCCATGTTTGCGGCACATCCCCCATAGGGTAAGGAATAAGTAATGAACAACAACAGAAAATCATATCTTTTTCCTCATGTTCTTCTTGTCTCGAACTAGAAAACGTTTGAGACCGAGACTTTTGAGGTCCGAGACCGAGACTTTTAAGTTCCGAGACCGAGACACTGCAAAACCAGGTCTTGAGATGGTCTTGAGACCGAGACCTGGTATCGAGACCTACAACACTGGTAGGGAGTGTGTTTAGTGGAAAGGTGGGTAGATGTGCAGCATATTTAGGGTGCATTTTCAGGCTTTTGGGTATAACTTTGGGCTGCAATTTTCAGAAAACTGGTTTAGAGATGTGCTTTTTATTCTTAATTTCCCCTAAAAACTAGAAAAAGGGCAAATTCTTCAGCACTATCTGTGAAGTATTTGCGCTTCTTAAAGCCATAATGTACGATTAATGTCAAATTTTAATTTTGTTATTCTTGAACCAAAACACTGTTATTAAAAATAATGCTAATAGTAATAATACCTGTCAGAAAGATCTTCTGTCCATTTTATGCTGAAATAACAAGGTAAAGTGAAAGAAACCACACTGGCTATTTTGGCTGTTTAACATGGATTTATATAGGGAATTAAAGTTGTAATATGACTTTAAGTTCAAATTGTTCACATTGACCTACAAACACTGCCCACAACAAATTTGACTGATTCAATTAAGGTGTAAGTTGGGACATGTGTAAATGTTACAAATAATGCCAAAATATATGGTTTCAAAAACATGGCTTTTTTACAAATTAGTTTTTATAAATTTATGGATGTGTTAGAGCATGGAGCAATTTGTAGCCCCTCTTTAGAGATTTTCATCCACCATGTTTTTCTGTTGGCAAAGGTCCACAGCTATCATAATGTGTTTGTTTGCCATTAGTCTGGTGATTGGTATAGTGTAGAGGTCGCTCAAAGGTCAACGCAGGGGTCAAATTTCAAAATTTTGTTAAAAACCGTACTAGTATTCCTCTCATGTGAAGGATTCGGAAAAAAGTTTGACCTGTCTGCAACATACCATTCTAGAGTTACAAACAGAAAGGTCAAACCCAGTATAATTATGGTCAGTTATTTTGGCCACAAACTATACAAAATGTAAAAGTGCTCTGATTTCAACAAAAATTATCCCAAACTGGTTTGTGGTTCTTACCATTTAGGATGTTTTGATACATAGCAAACATTACAAAATAGGTCATGTTCAATAGGCCCTATACAGGGTTGATCAAATCATAAATTTAGGCAGTAAAAAACGAACAAAGCGAACTATTCCTTATTTGACTTTATTTTACATGACAACTAATTTGAGACCATGCATTTTTGTTGAAATCCGGACACTTGATCACCATGTTGACCTTTGACTGACCTACATGTATGCCTATACCCATCACCCGATTAATGGCAAACAAGCACAAGCAGATCAGGGGTAGCGTTAACCCCGATCGGGGGGTAATTGACCACATAAATTTAAAAAATAGGCGTAGTACCCCCTTAATTAAATTAAATGCCCATTCAGTGATTTGCTCATCAGGACAATCTTAAAAATCATCAAAATTCTGATCTTGGTACCATTGTCATTGTCATAGATGTGCTAACATAGCATGCTAGTAGTTCAGCCAAAAGCTGTGTATTTGAAACAAAATAAGACATTTACATGAATCTGTAATTTTTATACTGACAGTATATAAATTAGCTATCATGTATTTGAATGGAACTTAGTCAACACTGCTGTTTTTGTTTTGTTTTTGCCAAATTTTTCATTTCAAAAATACCAAATGACAATTTTATCGACTTATCCTTCACTTTTAAATAATTTATTAACAATTTTAGGGTTTTTTACACTTTTGCTGGGATTAGTGTTAAAGTCAAAACATTTCAAGACAACAGAGGGATAACACAAACCAATTACTTGACTTTAAAAAAAGAAGCACCCTATTTTAAAGGGGTTATATTTTGGGTTTTGGTCAAAATGTTTTAAATAACATGCCACATTTTATAAAGGACATGAAAACGTTTTAAAATGTGTGTATGAAAAAATACTACAATATCATAAATGTCAAAATGTTTGCAACATTTAAGTAACATTATGTTAGAATGTTTTGCAATAAGTTTTCGAAACGTTTGTGAATGTTAATATGAAAACGCTTTATAGCCTTTATATAACCTGGCAACAACATTTGAACATTGTCGCAACCTTTTCTAACCATATAACCTTAAGCGAATATGTAGAAACATTGTGTTTACTTGGATTGTATATTTTTAAAAAAGCACAGAGATTTATAGGGCGCTACGCACAGGCACAAGGCCTAGACGTTGATGCCCAAACTGTGGCACACTTTACATTAAGAAATAAAGTTACATGTTTATGCAGTGGTAATGTGTATTTCAATATTTAGCACAAATATAAAAAGAGTGATTGTTTTGATTTGATGTGATTTGTGAAAAGCCTTTGTATGTTACATTATCCTATTTTGTTTTATAAAGGTAATAAAGGCTAAATCAATCCTTTGCTCATAACCTTTGACATTGAAATCACAGGTACAAAATGAAAACAGTTCTAAAAAAAAGAGATCTATATTTCCATGTTTTTTGTGTACAAAACGCAAAATGTTGCCATGTGAAGGGTTTTCACAGATCACATCACATAATATTATCATGATACTCTGTAGTTCTATATCATTCCCTTTTAACTGGTTATAAATTACATGTTTATAAAATGTAGTGTCAGGTATTGGTACATAAACAGAATATGATGGTAAATTAGTCTGAACATTTTAAACGTAAAACTAAATTAATTTTTTTAAAGGGCCGACCCTGATTTTGGCCAATTTTGGGTCGGTTGGTGGATGGAGGACAAGTAAATGAAACAATTTTGTTGTTGCTTAAGGTGGTATAAATTTGTGACTATTTTTTGCATTTTTCTCAAAAAATAATAACACACAAAAGTTATATATATTTTAGGGGCAAGGAATCCAGTTACTACACTGGAATTTCAGTGACTCGAGACAAGCGATGCGTTATTTATGATAAGAAAAGAGGTACCGCTAGAATAACATATATAATGAACCACTTGTATTGAATCACTGAAATTTCAGTGAAGTAATTGGATTCCTTTCCCTATAATATACATAATTTTGTTACCAGTGTAAAGTTATTTTTGAGAAAAATGCAAAATTAGTCACAAAATTTATTAGGGGTGTAGTACCACCTTAAGGTAATGTGTTTGCCCATACTTTATAGTGTTAAGTAATCATACCTCATTTAAAGTTTCATTTAAATAAAACATACATATTTTGCATAAGTTGTTAGTACAAACTTTATGTAGAACCTGTACTTATTATAAGTTTGGTTCAAACATTTTGAAATTAGAGGTGGTAACCTGATTGAAAATCTCATGCCCCACTTTACCTCATCAAAATGCTGATTTTGGTATCAGAAGAAAGCTCATATTTTTCTCATAAACATATTGAAATTTGGCATTCTAAATCGGGTATCTCGAAGAAATCATCAAAAACTGCGAATTAGTCAAAACTATGGTATACCATTGTTTTGACTAATTAGGCAGTTTTTGAAGATATCTTGGGAAATACACTGACTTGGAACTTCTAATTTCAATATGTTTATGAGAAAAATAGGACCTTTCACTTGAAATCAATATATTACATGATCATGATGATTATCATTAATTAAAACACTGTAGACTACCAATATCACACTGTACAGGGTGTCTCAATAAAAATAGGCCCTGTGGATTTGGGGACATAGCATCAATTACCAGCAGTAAAATTAAAAGTTTCTTACAGATTCAAAAACCATGAAATGTCTGCTATAAAATGGTGCAACAATTTATCAAAATCCGTTCACGCGTTACTGAGATAATTGGAAAACTGCAAATAGACCCATTTTTGGACCTTTCCAATGGGCAATATACACGTTAACAATAATATGCTGTTTTGTAGTTTAGTATGGAGGAAATACACATAAAACTCCGGTGTTCTTGGGTAGGTGATAGCTTGTCTGATCAGAAACTATGCCTCCATGGTTATTGATATTATTTTTCAAATTTTGTTTATTTCACAATCAATACTTTCACCTGAACCATTTAATTTTTGTAACCATTTTTAGAACAATTTATTTCAGCCACTGCAATATTAAGGCCAGCCCTACTGTTGCTTGAGAAATGAGTGAACAATATTTTTAGAAGATTCACTTTTACATATTGTTAACCCAAAGAGAAATGTGTGAACAACATTCTTTGAGAGATTGCTTGATTGATTGATTTATGTTGAATCCAACAACATTGGGAGTATTCATCATTTTATTTTTTCATTTTAAACTACAATGCATATTGTTAATGTGTATTGCCCCATTGGAACGGTCCAAAAATGAGTCTATTTGTACAATCTCAATTATCTCAGTGATGCGAGAACGGATTGTGACGCTTTTTGCATAATTTTAAAGCAGGCACTTTGTGGTTTTTGAATCTTTAAGAACATTTTAATTTTACTGCTGATACTTAAAGTTATGGACCCCATTCCACAGGGCCTATTTTTATTTAGACACCCTGTCGGTAATTCCATTAGGAATTAGTCACATTTACAAAAAACATTTACATTTTCTTTTTGCATGAGTGCTTGAAAGGGATGACATTTTATGTTATACGTAAGTTTTAAAGAATTTGATTTTCCAAATATATCAGGTCACCTTCCTTTAAGCCTAAGAAGTATTATACTCAACATATTTGTATGCCCTTGTGGGTTTGTAAGAACAAAATAAAGAAGCGAATATAATGCAAACTTGTATCTGCTTTCATTCTACTGTTTGTAGTGTCACTTCTAAACAGGTCTTTCATTTTAAGCACCGGGTCCCGTTGCCAGTATCTGTGTGAAAGTTTCCTTAATCACCTGATCTGTGTTTTACAATTTCTCTTTATAAAAATCCACAACAGTCCACATTTTTCAATGAAATGGTCCAAAACTGGGAAAAAAAGGTTTGATAATTTTAGTGGGGTTTAAGTCCCAATTTTTACAAGCGCACTTTTAATTCAAAGATCCCCTCTTTGGAAGTACCACATCCACACCCAAACTAAATCCTGCTTATGGGCCTGAAGCTATACATAATTACATACTATATGTGAATGACCCAATTGACTTTCTTCCTCCTGACACCCACTATCAAAGTTGAGATTCTGGTATCAGAAAAATTTCGGCTATGTCACTGAGTCTTGTCAATAATAGACAGAAAATCACATACAATAGTAACATTACAAATCACAGACAAAATAAGAAATCATTGATATTATGTTTAGGGGCTGTGCAATAATGATGGGTATTTTCAAAAGATGTGCCAAAAATTGCTGCCCCTTTGGCCTGGCAAAAATACTTTCTCCCCTCTCGACCTGCCAAAACATCTTTGCCCCCCCCCCTTTATAATTGCACAAATCTTTAATGGTCAAAAAAGGAATAATGAGAGGATGACATTTTGCATCTAAATCAAGGTTTTTGTACTGCCCCCTCCCCATTAAAAAGGTGATCCGTTAATGAATGTGTGCCCAAAAATGCCCCCCCCAACAAAAAATTAACCCTCCCAGGGTTCATAATAATTAGCATTCCGTTATCTCACCCGTGCATGTTCAAAATCAATTTTGCGAATGCAAAAAATTCGTAGCTGGAGTGTTTGACAAGACCATCACTTAAGGGGTACTACACCCTGGCCAATTTTGTGCCTATTTTTGCATTTTTCTCAAAAATTATAGCGCATTGGTGACAAGTAATCTTATAGGGGCAAGGACTACAACTACTGCACTGAAAATTCAGCAACTCAAGGCAAGTAGTTATTGATTTATTGATCAAATATTGGTTTTCCCTCATTTTTGACTGTAACTCCACAACTGGTGTCTGTGTTGAAATAAAATTTCCAGTGCAGTAGTTGTAGTCCTTGCCCCTATAATATACATATCTTACTTGTCACCAATGCGCTATAATATTGAGAAAAATGAAAAAATAGGCACACAATTGAGCAGGGTGTAGTACTCTTAAAAACCTTTTTCTTTAATTATTAAACATGTAAAAGGGACATTATAATTTATGGGAAGCAACATGTGATTTATAAGAGCAGGCACTCAAACATTTACATGGTCATAAGGGGTTGTAGGTTACAAATTGCATTTTTGTGTATCATCACTGAACCAGATGGATTGAGAGCAATTGTGTGTGGGGGGAAGGGTCCCCAGTCATAAGTCATTGTCCCTAATGCCCCTCGAAATAAAAGTGAACACTGTTATTTATGGGAAGCGAGGTGTCCAAATAAGAAAAGGTGCTAAAACTTTAACATGGTTATAGCGTGCTTTAGGCTCAAAATGCAGTTTTTTCTATCATCACCGAACGGGGTGTGTGTGTGTCTCAGGTGGGGGGGGGGTCCCCCTTCAGAAGTAATTTCCCCTAATGCCCCTTCTAAATAAATTAAACATGTAAAAGCGGACAATATTATTTATGGGAAGCAAGATGTGATTATCATGATTATAAGAGCAAGCGCTATAAGATTTACATGGTCATAATGGGTTTTAGGCTACAAATTGCATTTTTGTGTATCATCACTGAACCAGATGGATTGAAAGCAATTGGGGTGTGTGGGTGGGGGTGTGTGTGTGGTGGGGGTTTCCCGCAGTCATTAGTCATTGTCCCTAATGCCCCCTCAAAATAAAAGTGAACAGTATAATTTATGGGAAGCGAGATGTTCAAATAGGAGAAGACGCTAAAACTTTAACATCGTTATAGCGTGCTTTAGGCTCAAAATGCAGTTTTTTTTGTATCATCACCGAACAACTGAGGTGTGTTGGGGGAGGGTTGTGGGGGGAGGGGGTCCCCATTTAGAAGTCATTTCCCTTAATGCCCCTTCTAAATAAATTAAGCATGTAAAAGCAGACATTACAATTTATGGGAAGCAACATATGTCCAAATAAGAGCAAGCGCTAAAAGATTTACATGGTCATAAGGGGTTTTAGGCTATATACAAATTGCATTTTTTGTATCATCACTGATCGAGATGGATTGAGAGCAATTGTGGGTGGGGGTGTGTGTGTGTGGGGGGGGGTCCCCAATCAGAAGCCAAAAAAATGTTTTCCCCCAACAAAAATTAACCATCCCCAGGGCTTATAATAATTGCACAGCATTCCCATTATCCCACCCGTGCATGTTCAAAAATCAATTTTGCGAATGCAAAAAATTTCCTAACTGGCGTGTTTAACAAGAAAAAAAAAAAAAAAACTTTTTTTCTGCAATCTCTTCTATAGAGAACCGTCACGTCTATCAGTGACTTGCTTACATGCAATAGAACTGCGTATTTGGCGATGAAAATATAGGAGGCCTAACGAGGGCGCTCTTATCTTTTATAGCCCGGTCGCCCTACGTACTAAAGCTGTGTTCAAACAGGGATGAACTAAAAGTTTCATAAAAGCAAACATACATCATCACTGAACCAGATGGATTGAGAGCAATTGTGTGGATGGGGTGGGGGTGTGTGTGTGTGGGGGGGGTCCCAGTCAGAAGTCATTGTCCCTAATGCCCCTTCGAAATAAAAGTGAATACTATAATTTATGGGAAGTGAGATGTCCAAATAAGAAAAGGCGCTAAAACTTAAACATGGTTATAGCGTGCTTTAGGCTCAAAATGCAGTTTTTTGTATCATCATCGATCTAGATTGAGAGCAATTTGTGTGGGGGTGTGTGTTTGTGCGGGGGGGGTCCCTAGTTAGAAGTCACTTCCCCTAATGTCCCTTCTAAATGAATTAAACATGTAAAATGGTAGGCTACATTATAATATATAATTTATGGGAAGCAACATGTCCAAATAAGAGCAAGCGCTAAAACATTTACATGGTCATAAGGGCTTTAGGCTACAAATTGCATTTTTTGGTGTCATCACTGATCTAGATGAATTGAGAGCAATTGTGTGTGTGTGTGGGGGGGCATTCCCCTCTGAGTCATTGTCCCTAATGCCCCCTCGAAAAAAAAGTAAACACTATAATCTATGGGAAGCGAGATGTCCAAATAAGAGAAGGCGCTAAAACTTTAACATGGTTATCATGGTTATGGCGTACTTGACTTTAGGCTCAAAAATCAAAATGCAGTGTTTTGTATCACCATGGATTGAGAGCAATTGTGTGTGGGTGGGGGTGGGGGTGTGTGTGTGAGGTGAGGGGGGGTCCCAGTCAGAATTCTTTTCCCCTAATGCCCCTTACAAATAAATTAAACATGTAAAAGTGGACATTAGGCCTATGGGAAGCAACATGTGATTATAAGCATGATAAGAGGCGGGCACTAACACATTTACATGGTCATAACGGGTTTTAGGCTACAACTTCCATTTTTTTGTTTCATCACTGAACCAGATGGATTGACTCGAGCAATTGTGTGTGGGGGAGGGGGTCCCCCAGTCAGAAGTCATTGTCCCTAATGCCCCATCGAAATAAAAGTGAACACTATAATTTATGGGAAGCGAGATGTTCAAATAGGAGAAGACGCTAAAACTTTAACATGGTTATAGCGTGCTTTAGGCTCAAAATGCAGTTTTAGTATCATTTTTTGTATCATCACTGAACCAGATGGATTGACTCGAGCAATTTTGTTGGGGGGGGGGGTCCCCAGTCAAAATTGAATAGTATAATTTATGGGAAGCGAGATGTCCAAATAGGAGAAGGCGCTATAAGTTTAACATGGTTTATAGGCCTATAGCGGGTGGCGGGGGGGGGAGGGGGGGGTACCGACCATGATTTTTTTAGGCTACAAATTGCATTTTGTTGGTATCATCACTGATCTAGATGAATTGAGAGCAATTGTGTGTGTGTGTGGGGGGGATCCCCTTTGAGTCATTGTCCCTAAGCCCCCTCGAAAAAAAAGTAAACACTATAATCTATGGGAAGCGAGATGTCCAAATAAGAGAAGGCTCTAAAACTTTAACATGGTTATCATGGTTATAGCGTACTTTAGGCTCAAAATGCAGTGTTTTGTATTACCATAGATGGATTGAGCAATTGTGTGTGTGGGGGGGTGTGTGTGTGGGTGAGGTGCGGGGGGGGGGGTCCCAGTCAGAAGTCTTTTCCCCTAATGCCCTTTACAAATAAATTAAACATGTAAAAGTGGACATTAGGCCTATAATTTATGGGAAGCAACATGTGATTATCAGAGCAGGCACTAAAACATTTACATGGTCATAACGGGTTTTAGGCTACAGCTTCCACTTTTTTGTTTCATCACTGAACCAGATGGATTGACTCGAGCAATTGTGTGTGGGGGAGGGTTCCCCCAGTCAGAAGTCATTGTCCCTAATGCCCCATCGAAATAAAAGTGAACATTATAATTTATGGGAAGCGAGATGGGAGAAGACGCTAAAACTTTAACATGGATATAGCGTGCTTTAGGCTCATTATCGAACAAGATGGATTGAGAGCAATTGTGAGGGAGATGGGATGTTGGGGGGTGTGTGTGTGTGTGTGGGGGGGTGATCTTTATCGAACAAGATGGATTGAGAGCAATTGTAGGGGGGGTGGGGTCCCCAGTCAGAAAGCTTTCCCCTATATATCATATATAATTTATGGGAAGCAAGGTGTGATTATAAGAGTAAGCACTAACACATTTACATGATCGTTAAACGGGTTTTAGGCTACAACTAGCTTCCATTTTCTTATCATCACTGAACCAGATGGATTGGCTCGAGCAATTTTGTGTGGGGGAGGGATCCCCCAGTCAAAAAGTGAATAGGCGCTAAAACTTTAACATGGTTGTAGGGGGGGGGTACCGACCACGATTTTTTTTTTTGGGTGGGGGCAAAGGGTCTAATGGGGGTCAGCAAATTCGCCATGGGATTTTTTAAAATTCCAGATCGATTGGGGGGGGGAGACACGTGCCCCCGTGTCCCTATGACACTATTTATGGGAAGCAACGTGCCTAAATTATCACTGCAGAGCTGAAGCAGCTGGGTCGAGAGCAAGGAAGGTGGGGTCATAAGTCATCCCCAGCGGCCCCTTCCAAATAAAAACATGTATCAAACAGTACAACCTACAACTTACCTTCAATGAAGAAACTGGAGGCAACGGGGGCATATGGAAAAGTAGTCTCTTTTGCTCAAATAAAAGGGGTCCCACAGTTAAGCAATGGGAGAAAATTGTCTTTTTTCACTTTCAACTTTTATTATTATAAAGGGAAAGTCTTTTATTTTTTGGCTCACTCTTAATTGTCTCATGTATATATCAAACTCTACTTTCCTCGATTTTCAAGGAAATCTGATGAAAGACCTCGTCGTACAGGAGCACTAAACACCGCAAGGTATTTCCAAAATCTCACTCAATTTACTGCGAAATACACTGACATGCACCCCGTGTTATTAAAGTAGCGTGCTACAGACGGCCCTCACTTGATAATAGTCAGTCCGATTGACTTGGCTCACACGATATTTCCTAGAAATACTTTGCCAGATTCTACTCTCTAAAAAGGAATCTGATTGTTTACAAAATGCCGTCGTACAGTAGGAAAAACCATACCCTCTTCCGTACAGCCCTGCTTAGTGTGCTGTGTGGTAATGTATGCATTGTGCATTGACCTCGAACGCCTCTGTACACACAGTGTGCACACACTGGAGTGGAGTATAATTTATTTAAAGAGACTTTCATAGGAAAACTTTTCCATATGGGGGTGGTGTGGACAGTAACGGTCCCAAGCCAGGAGAAAGAAAGAACTTATCCATTCACCCCTTCACGTAAAGTAGGCTTATACTTTGAACTGCTTACTCAATCCCTATACTGCTCAATGACCCCCATTTACTCACTCAGCTATTAAATCACCTACTTAACCAATCAACCTACCTAGCGATCAACAAATCAAGCAATCGATGAATGAATTAATCCAATCAACTAATCCGAATCAACTTGATATACTCTCCCCCTTTCTGAATCTATCCATCTCTCTCATTCACTCACATAATCAATCAATCAAACAATCAATCAATCAATCAATCGATTAATCGATCTAAATCAAACTAAACTAAATGAACGAATAACTAAATAGATAAATAAATAAATATATAAATAAGTAAAAATTTATAAATAAATAGATACATTAATCAATAAATGAGTGGATGAGTCAACAAAATATTTAAAACAAAATCTAATGAATAAATCCAATCAGCTTATCAATCAACTTGATACTTCACCCTACTCACAAGCTCTCTTTCTGACTCACACAATCAACCAATCAATCAATATATTAATCAATTATTAAATAAATAAATAAATAAATAAATATATAAGTGACTAAATAAAATAAATTGATAATAAAATAAATGAATAAATGTTAATTAATTAATTAATTAATTAATTAATTAATATTAATTAATTAATTTATTAATTAATTTATTAATTTATTTATTTATCAGTCTATAATAATAAATCGATAAATAGGCCTAAATAAATAGATAATAAAATAAATTAATAAATGTTAATATTTATTAATTAATTAATTAATTAATTAATTAATTAATTAATTAATTAATTAATTAATTATTAATTAATTTTATTAATTTATTTATTTATTTATTCATTTATTTATTTATTTATTTATTTATCAGTCTATAATAATAAATCGATAAATAGATAATAAAATAAATGAATAAATGTTAATTAATTAATTTATTAATTTATTTATTTATTTATTTATTTATTTATTTATCAGTCTATAATAATAAATCGATAAATAGGCCTAATAATTGCCATTCTATGTTATTCTAGATAATAACCTATTGAGCAATAATTCGTCCTGCATGTCTTGATAATTCGTATGGACCCTGTATGAGACTGCATGCGCACCCCGACACCGCTATTGCCCGTAGTAGCCCCACTCATTAAAGGGAATATTCGATCCGGTTATCCGGTCTTTTGTCCATTCGCGTATCAAAACAAAGACACGGTATTTACATACAGGTACACCTATACACACATACCAGTCGTTTAATATAGGCCTACGGATAAAATAAAAGCTATTAGGCCTAATATAGGGTCTACGAAAAATTTTATTAGGCCTATAGTGTCAGCTTCTAGATAATTATGAGAACCAAATTTGTTGTGATCAAGGTACCCCGGGATGCAAGGTCGCCAGAGCCAAGCCAAATCACTGTCAAGCCAACCGTGCAATAAATACGCGTTTAAAATTTTAAATTGTCTAAAAGACCAGTCGTTCTGAGCTGCTCTGCTTTAAAACTAATTCATCGGATCCTAAAGAACAGTGCACTCGATCAATTAGGCAACGGACAGTGCAACGGCATAATAGGCATAGCAACACGGGTCCAGCACACGGAATTACCCGTGTGCTTCTATACCAGACTACGCAAAGTACTAGCTTGGCATCAGTATTACTGTGTGCTTCTGGATACAAATCACTCAGTATATACAGATGCTTCTGTATGACACTGGTGCTGTATCATATCGGTTTCCTGTGTTATGATCTTGGCGCAATTATTCCCTTGTTTATGCAATCTTTTGTGTAATTCTGGAGCCCTAAATATTTTTTGTTCTGTTTTTTCTTCACAATTCATTTATTGTACAGGTCTAACCTTTATCATTGGAGTTCTTTTGAAGCATCAAACAGGGAAACAGTGCAATGTTTCACAAATTAGTCACAAAGATAGCCAGACTTCGACATGTCATTAACTTAATTCAACCGTACTGATTTTTTTCTCAATTGCTGAATGCTGGTACTTTACATCCATTAACTGCATTATAATGTTATGTGAGAAGTTTGTGACAAATCCGTAGGTTGAATAATCCATTGAGCTCCAACAAGAATAGTTCCCTCCGTTGATTCAAAAATTAATTGTTTCCTATGTCCATGGTATAGCCATCACAAGGTCCATTTTCCAAACCATCATGCATGACCCCTGTAAAACAAGACAATAATAACAATTTTACATAATATGAAAACTTTTTTCATGCTTGTAATAGCATCTGGATGATTAATGTCTACATTGTACAGTTATTGCATGGATGAAATCTACCAGCATGAATATTCAACAGATGAATTTGCTGAATGAAAGAAGATTTGAACATTACAAGCTTCTTATTTCAGTGTCCAACACTTAACTTTGCTATGGAAGTACTCACAATGAAACACACCCATTTTTAGAAGTCATGGCATATTGAAATATACATGGCATGTACTGGTACATGGTAGTGTTACTGGTCTCTATACCAAGATCCTAATAATCTTCATTTTGTTATATAGATAAACTAAAGCCATATTAAAGCAAGAAAGCTTGAGCTGTGGATTAAAATGGACTTGATACTGAAATACAGTAAAGCAATGGAAGAAACCCCTGTTCTATGGGCTGACTGACTGACCCGAACAGTTCTGTGTCCTTTTGCTGTTGGCACTATTCTAAATAAAAAAAAAAAAAGCCGAGTTGACCTAGCGCATGTTTCTGCTTACCGGTACTTGTAAGTATCAGGTCAATTGTCA
Organism: Amphiura filiformis; assembly: GCF_039555335.1. Lineage (NCBI taxonomy): Eukaryota > Metazoa > Echinodermata > Ophiuroidea > Amphilepidida > Amphiuridae > Amphiura > Amphiura filiformis. Next base: position 44,798,763 of record NC_092640.1, on the reverse strand, counting down.
CAGAAATCCCACATTCATCTCTAATCTCCATTAATGTTGATATCTTGGTCAACTGCAAACTAAATACAAATGACAAGCATTGATGAGTGATGAGTAAAAAAAAAGATAATTACTGATGATACATATCTCAAGATAATTTGTTATCAATTATCTTAAGATATAAATTTATTATCTCAAGATATTTTATCTGGACAAAAATATATAGAGTACGGTATATGTAATATGTAATTTTTTAGAGTTATTTATCTTCAGATAATTATCTCAGGATAAATGATTATCTCAGGATAATTGATTATCTCGAGATAATTGATTGTCTCAAGATAATTGATTATCTGAAGATAAGTGATAAGGTGATTATATAAGATAATATATGATCTCCAGATAAAAATATTTTCTTGAAATAATTTATTATCTCGAGATAATTTATTATTTTGAGATAATTTACCTTATTATCTCAAAATAATTTATCATCTCAAGATAATTTATTATCAAGATTATTTATTATATCAAGATAACTTTAATATCTTAAGAAAATATATATTATTTCAAGATAACTTACCATCTCGCCTTTTTGCCTAGTAAAATTGTGAATTGATGACCTTAATTTTTTAACCAGAACAATTAAAGCTCAAGAATCTAAAAAGTGAGTGGGGGGAGGATAAAATTTTTTCCTCAACATTTTTTTTGTCATCGTTTATTTTTCATTAGTTACTTTACATAAAAATATTGTATAACAGCCCAAGTTGGTAAAAACCACACACTTTATTTAATTTTTATATGACTCTTGTATTAAATTTGCCTATGGTTTTGCCGGCAACAGTCAATTTTTGCCGACCAAATTAAGAATTATTAGGGGGTGTCACACCTCATTATACTCGATACTCCCCCAGCTACAGCCGCGACGCGCCCTGCATGCATATTGGATGTGTGCAAAACAAATGTGCAGAATTCATGCTGCATGATTACATAGTACAGGGAACTCTGCAGCATGCAATTGATACGTCATGCCGATAAATGATATGCGTCTGTTTTGCCCGGCTGTTTTGCACTGTCATGACTGTTTTTTAAGTTTGCGTTGCGAACTAGATCATACGTACTGCACTCACTGTTCATGTGTTCTGCATGTTCTGTAAATGATACTAATCATGTTTTAAATAAATTTTATACATGCATGTCATGAATCAATCATGTTGACTCGACGTACTCACTACTGACTCTACTCTACTGACTGACACTGTTGAGTATAAAACAGTGAGCTCGAGAAAACGACTCCATGAAATTACTATACCAATTACTCCGCACACTCACCTTTCTAACGCATTTGGTTTGTCTTGACAGAAACGTAGAGTCGAAAAAAGTGAAGAAAACTACCGATTTTATTACACAAATAATATAATGTTTATCCCCGGTGCAGTGTTTATCAATGTTGCATACAGGCTGTAAGTTACGTATTCTGGGCTGTCACTAGTACTGGGATGCGTGCGCATCACATTCCTTATTTGTAAACCCAGTTTGTGAGCGGGTTAGGGTTCAGCCAATCAGAAAAGACGTACTATGAGGCTGTCGCCAGACGGTTTGTTTAGGGACGGAGGAGCACAAACCGGCTGGTACCGAGACTATTCCAGAAACGCTGCACATCAGTGACATCACTTAATTAATATTACTACCGGTAGTGAGTAGCATGCTTCGAAGGTTGAAAGTGCGCCCGCTTTACTACCTGAGAGCAATCCGGTAGTGGCGTTTCAATTTATTACGTGTTGGGAAATCCACAAGATCAAATAAAACGGTGAGTGATGATTATTTACTTGTTTTTAAAAACAAACTTCGTAGGCCAGTAATAAACTACGTTCACGGCCGACAACTATAGTTTGAATGATATTTATTATCATACGAGGAAATAAAAACAAACGAATATGGCGCCTCACGTGCTTCAGGTCAGGTCAGTGGTCAAAGGTTTTTTTATCGCTAAATCGCTGGCTGAATATCGTATCAAATTCAAGTGATACACTACCGTCGTATTATTGACACCAATTCCTAATTTCGACATTACTATTGCGAAAGGTTATTCCATTATCAAATTATTAGACTTTCTGTAAAATACAAATCACTGGTGCCTGATGGGAAATACTAGTGCGCCATCACCGGATTGCTCCCTGCTCTGCTAGCTGGCGCACTTTCAAGCTTGCTACTCGCATTGAACAGGCAGAGTTCGCAAAACTAACGGCGTCGTTATTTGCCAACCCTAAAAGGGATCGAAATTAATTATTCATAACCGATCGATAACTGGCCTCATTTTCTAACTAGCAAACCAGCGGGATTTGTCATAGGTTTGCGTTGATAATAGAACAACCGTGAAGTTAGTGTCACCCCCTTGGTATTGATCAAAGTAAATCCTCATGAATAACAATGTCAACTAAATGTCGGTAAAGGGAGTGGACAAAGTGAATGCGTTCGTTGTGGTTCCTTCTTATCTCTTTCTTCCATGATATCACGAATATCCATTTTAAAAGCCAGGTCCAATTGTGGTAGTGAAGGAGGGGTCGAGAGGTGAAAAGAGGAGAAGCGGATGGGTGATCGAGATTGTAGGGGAGGGGCGGAAGACAAAAAAAAAAAAAAGAAGAGGGGGAGAAGAGAGAGAGGGAGAAGGAGAGCGATGGAGTGACAGGGCTCTAAATTACATAGGCGTAGATCGGGGGTTGGGGGGGGGGCTGGGGTGGGATAAATCCCACAATATTTTGCCAGGGGGGATGGTCGATATAATCACCCCCCCCCCATATTGACGCCTGTGTATTGGTTTCTGTCGAAATTAACCTATTAACCTCATATTTGGCCATTTTAGCCACAAAATGCCATTTTTAGCGCTTCGCGCGAATTTATTCGACTTTTATCCCCTATTTCACCAGTTTAGTTTCAATAGGCCTATGCTAAAATTTTCGCGCGCATTTGTACCATAAGGTTCAGTGCCTCATTTCAAATATATGGTTTTAGTTTTGGTTTTGGTTTTGGTCACGTGGTTTCCTATTGTCCTGCCTAACCACTTGAGTCATAAGATATCGAACTCATTGTTTCTACCTTTTGTTTAAAACCGAACATTTGTGTCAGTCAGTTTCGGTTTTGGTTTCAGTTTCTTATAAGTGGTGTGGATCGTAAAATTATTTGATTTGAAGTTACCTACTCTAAGTATACAAAAGAAATGTTTAAATTTCGCAGTGCAATATTCACGAGGAGAGAAATCGAGCATGGTAATCTACATTGAAAGACGTGGTTTACAAAACCGAATAAGTCTAGGCTAATTCACCTGTGAAAAAATATAGACCATCGAAATATTTGCATTCGACATTACAAAAGGGGTCACTATTGTAATTGTATAGGTGCTATAAACAAAATCGATTCATGTCCTTAATCCCATGTACCAGAATCGATGGAAGGCCATTATATGACCTCTAATAACCTAATGACTTTTACTGAAGCAATTTTTACTGCAACAGTAGTAGAAGATAGAGGGGAAAAGAGATTGTGTGGGGTGTGTGTGTGTGTGGTGGGGTGGGGTGATTGGAGGGCAAAGGGGATATATGGGCCGGGAGAGAGAGAAACAGATGAGAGAGAGCATTGGAAGTGAAAGAGAAGGGGGAGGAGAGCTCGAGATGAAGATATCGAATGTAGGGGAGGAGGAGGGGGAAAGGGGTAATTTAGGGAAGAGGTGGTTATATAGGGAGGGTAGCCCCCTCTTAAAGAGGTATGGGTTGTGCTTCCGGGGATAATAAACTAATTCATAATCAAATCATCTCCATGCATCGTTTATGTTTCATACAAACAAACAAATCCCCACACCCCGCCCCATCCTTCAATATACGCGCATGTATATGATTTCTAGGCCTAGTACTCGTGAGTGTAATATGCCACCTACCTTCGACAGAGAGCATCAACTGTCGTCCGCGGGATAGATTTCCGATATCAATCATGATAATAATTATGTTAGCACAATAGGCTATTGTATACTTCTGGTTATATACCCTATACTGTGTCCTTCCAGCATAATAGTGTTATGATTGCAAACCAGATCAGCTCTACTTTTTAATCCCTTGATTTTTAGTTTCTAAACAAAAGAGAAACCAAAACTAAATATTTGAAATGAGGGACTGTACCGGGTACTTTAAAAAAAAGTCCACCCCCCCCCCATGTCAAAAAGAAATCTACGCATGGACATTTGTGAAAAACGCCTTTATAGGCCTATACTTATACTTACATGTATACGCAGCGATTACCATTATAGAGTACTATAGAAATGTGGACCTGGCAGCCTTAATACATTCTGATGTGTAATCGATCAGCAGGGGCATTCAATTTATTTAAATGAAGCGCCTCAGGTCAGGTGGGTGATAAAGAAGATTACATCGACAACTAAAGCCTCCTTTATAGACTTCAGATCCGCTTAAGCACACATTTGGGATACGTGAGAACAATGGTACCACTTTACACATGACTGCCCTTACACATGACTGTATTGTGGTCACTTACTGTCTGTTCAATTAGCTTAGATTCTCGTATTTTTAAGATATTTGAGAAAATAAAGAATTTTGGTCAAAGTCATCAAAGAAAAGTGTTAGCACAGCCTTAGACCCAATGTGATTTTAACTTTTCAAATTCCAAAGTTCAATTTAAAACCCCATTTCTTTTCAATTTTGCCTCATTTTAGGCAGTTACTTGGGTCCACCAAAAGGGTTCGCGACCTTTTCACAAATTGAGTGGGACGGTCCATTCTCAACTTAGGGCATAGACCCTATCCAATTTAGCAAAACAATCTGTCTACCAATCTGTCCTGTCATTTCAATTGTAATACCGTTCCGGTTATTGGGTAGGATCTATAGGTGACAATGGTTCACCGGTTTTTGTTGCACGAAATTATATGCGCGATTACGTTTTATGCATAACATTATGCTGAGCATTATTTTTCCTAAAATAATGACATTAAAATTATGGATTTCGTTCTTATTTCAACTGGTTTACAATGTAAATTGAGTTTTGTTTTACATGTTTAATACCATCATTCCTTTCCAAGAATATCAGCATTCGCTTGACATTTTCATATACAGTGACTTTCTGTAACCTCATTGTTTTAAATAATATTTTCTTGTACAACAGTTCTTTTGTTTCCAAATGTCCTTCACATAGTTTGTATTCAACAAACAAAACGAAAAAAAAAAAAAATTGTAGTTTTATAATAGGCCTAGGCCTACACCTTCACAGACCCATTCACACAATAAATAAATAAATAAATAAATAAATAAATAAATAAATAAATAAATAAATAAATAAATAAATAAATAAATAAATAAATAAGTAAGTAAGTAAGTAAGTAAGTAAGTAAGTAAGTAAGTAAGTAAGTAAGTAAGTAAGTAAGTAAGTAAGTAAGTAAGTAAGTAAGTAAGTAAGTAAGTAAGTAAGTAAGTAAGTAAGTAAGTAAGTAAGTAAGTAAGTAAGTAAGTAAGTAAGTAAGTAAGTAAGTAAGTAAGTAAGTAAATAAATAAATAAATAAATAAACAGTAAGGAATGTATTTATATAAGCTGGGCCTATTCCGGAAACCCTTAGTTCATCTTCACATTTTTATAATAACGTAATGTTTCAACAGTGGGGTTTAGGCCTACTGACAAATATAGCTATTTAGCTGGACAATACTGCATCTAATTATTATGACTTTCGTCCCCATTGCACTAAATGGATTGATTCAAAAAAGTTTATGGTAACCGATGTTCTACGGCTCTTTATAAAATATCGCGGGAAAAGACCAAAATTGAAAAGAAATGGGGTTTCAAATTGAACTTTAGAATTTGAAAAGCATAAATCACGTTGGGTCTAAGGCTGTGCTAACACTTTTCTTTGATGACTTTGACCACAATGTTTTATTTTTTCAAATATCTTAAAAATACAAGAATCTAAGCTAATTGAACAGACAGTAGTGATACTCGCCTGTTGTGTAAAGCGTTAATATGATGCCGGATCAGTGACCAATTTAATGGCGGAACCCCTTTGTTCGAAACAATGGTACCACTTTTATGAAAAGCCTATCGGAAAATCAAATTGGCATCAAAGGAACAAAGCATTACGTAATCTATTTCCTCTCCTTTCTATAGGGTCCACAACTTATAAGTTCCCCCTAAATAGTTTTAGAAATAAATCGAAAAATATTTGACAAAATGCAAACGTGTAAAAAGGTATAGGTAGCCGTATTTTTTTTTTTACACATATGGACCAAATTATAGCGTCACACGTCATTGCTTTCAGTCACAATGGTTCATTATGTAAAAAAAGAGACCGTTTAACAGTGTTATAAGTTGCATCTAAGTCCATAGGAATCAGCTCTCAAACAATACAGTAGGCTAGGTCTATTCATGTGTTTGTTGAAGCTGACTTCTATGGACTCAGGTGCAACTTTTAAAACGGCCTCTTTTCTTACACAATTAACCATTGCGACTGAACGCAATGACATGTGACGCTATAAATTGGTCCACACGTGTAAAACAACCAGGGTTATACATATCTTTGTACATTTTCACATTTCGTAAAATATTTTTGACTTATTCTAAAAAGTATTAGGGGGGACTTATAAGTTGTGGACCGTATTATCTCTAACCGCCTTTGGTCTAATTATAGTCTCCTGCCTTATCAGGCGAGACAAAAATACAGAATTATGTTAGAATGTTTTTCAGCAACATTGTTGAATGTTATTAAAACTGTTTATATACCAACGTAAAATGTTTTGTTTTTGCTGGGATGACATCAGAGGTGACAACCTGCCTGAAATCTAGTATGATAGAATCACGAGCCAATGTAGACTATTCCAAAGAATAAGTCACATAAATCAAAGGTTTTATTCCCTCACCAATATTTTATTTGACCAATATACAAATATGAGAATATAAAAATAATCCTTAAATCAGTAATGCTATTTACTATGTAGTACTGTTGGAATTATTGATGAAATAGTCAAGTATTATACTTCATAACTTCATAAGGCTTCGAGTTGCATTAAATAAATTACGTCAAAAAACAAACATCTCAAAAAATAATTACTTATTATTTGATTAGAATATAAAATTATGTGGTCTAATTGGCTAATGCTCACAATTTATTCAAAATAATTGAATACTGTATTCACCAAATTATTGCACAGGGTGCATGGAATGAAATCATCATAATCCTAAACTGGAAGGTTTACAGGTAATTTCATTCAGACATTTGATGTAATTTAGTTGTACAGGTGCATTGAAAAGAGGACACTAATCACAGTTATCATTCGAAAATTTCTGTAGGGGCATACACACATATGTACACGTAACATATTGTGTCCATACGGGTCGTATGGGCACGGTAAATGCCGTGCTGGAATGGATATGGGCACGGTGGGCCCCGTTGTCAAAATACGTAGTACGTATTTTAAATTTGTAACATAATTAATTAATAACCCTAACCCTAAACCTAACCCTAAACCCTAAACCCTAACCCCTAATCCTAACCTAAACCCTAACCCTAATCCCTAATGATTTCCACGTTAAAATGTCCAATACCAAATTGGCTGATAATATAATTAGTATTCAAGGAGCCCTTTATTGGAACTCACTTCCCCAGTCTATCAAATCTTGTAGTTCAGTACCATCTTTCAAATCCAACTCTAAAAAAATCCTCATCAGCACATAATGTACAACACTGATTAGCCTACACCTGCAGTTGTTGTTGTTGTTGTTGTTGTTGTTTTTTCCTTCTCATTTTTCAGGATCTACTTGCATAAAATTAATTCAGTATATATGTTCCACAACAAATCGGACCCATTTGTCTGTCTGTTTGTATGGTTCCAGTCTTTAGTTATTATTATTATTATTATTTTGTTATATTAAAAATAAGCTATTTGATAAATTTTGTTAGCTCGCTTGGCCTTGTATGCAGATTATCACTAATTTGCATTTCATTGTTCTTGCTCTGCAGAACTATACATCATTTACCATGTTAATTTATCGTTGCATTAAATATCTTGGTGTAGATTTAATTTACAAAAAAATTGCATTAAATATATAGTTACCTGCTATGTAAGTTATAACTTAGCTCATTATATAGACTCGTTGCAAGTGCACGTGCAATCATGTGCTTATGCTTTCACCCGGGCTAAATACATTTTTGTTATTATTGTACCGTAATACTTATGCCATGCCTGAACTGTTTTATATTATGATGGGATTTTACAACCCTTTTACACCTAGGCCTACTGTGTAGGTTTGGTTGTTATTTTCACCATCATTACTCATTGATTTATAATTGAATGCATAGCTCTTGTGATAATAAGTTTATACCTAACCCACAAGGCATATATCTTGCTATTGTATTTATTATTATTCTAAAATTTTGTATTTTTATCATAATTATTTAATACTAACTCTTGTAAAGGGTGCCACAACAACACGCTCTGCGTTCAGTGGCATCCTCATCATTTCACCATATTATACGATGTTTGTAAAAGCTTTTTTATATTGTAATTATTTAATGGATGAATTTGATGAAATAAAACTGAACTGAACTGAACCCTAACTCTACTTTTTTCTTTTACTTTTTACCCCATAATTGCCCTCTTTCGCTTAGTTTAAGCTTGTTGGATATCAATATTTCGCGGTTAGTGCTTCTCTGTAACCCTGCGGGGCAAACTAGTTGGATATCCATATTTCGCGGTTAGTGGTTCTTTTTTAGTGGTTCTTTTTTAGTGGTTCTTTTTTAGTGGTTCTTTTTTAGTGGTTCTTTTTTAGTGGTTCTTTTTTAGTGGTTCTTTTTAGTGGTTCTTTTTTTAACGTCCCGGAATCACCCCCAGCCAACCCCATACCTCACTTCGATTTTTAACTAATAAAAATAATAGTTTCCATATTCTATGGTATCAACAGTTGAAAATACGTACGAAAGTGAATTTTAACCAACAGAGGGCGCTATCACTGTAATACAGAGTATACATCCCAGCACGGCATTTACCGTGCCCATACGACCCGTATGGACACAAATGTGTTACGTGTACATATTATGTGTGTACTGGGTGCACAGTCGCGTCGCATGAAGTAATTTGTTGAACAATTGAACAATTTGCCTATTGATACTGTTACCCATTTGAAAAGATACCACAAGCAAACAAACAACTACGGACTTATGGTTTCTGACAGACAATTTTGCACAACCAAACACAATTTTAAAAATACAAATTTAACCACTTAGCATATCATAGAATAAATTTGTAACGTAACGTAACATAACATAACATAACATAACATAACATAACATAACATACATACATACAGCTGATCAGATCTACAATATGGCATGAAATTTTCACCTTAAAACAATATTAAGATTTCCTGTAAATGTAGTGGTTCAAATTTCTTACATTTTGAGAAAACTAATGAGGTAAAACAAAACCCAGTTTATTATATTCCAACACCTTCATTGGGCTATTCCATATAAAATCCACACTACTCCTGTGGAAGATTTTGGAAATATCTTCCACAGATGGAGTATGAATTTCAAAAGGAATGAACATATTAGGCAGCTCCATTTGAATTTCAGACACCCTCTGAGAAAGATTCAACCCGAGTCTACCATTGAGGGAGGGTGAGTTTCAAATGGAGCTGCTAATGTGTTCATTCCATTTGAAATTCATACTCCCCCTGTGGAAGATATTTCCAAAATCTTCCACAGGTGTAGTGAGGATTTTAAATGGAATAGCCCATTATGAATGTGTGGCATGTTTTTTGCAGAGTATTTTAGTTCATCAGATCTCATTACAATATGTGACCTGCTCCCATGAAATGAGCGTAAAGTGGCAAGTTGGGAGTTTTGAGATGTTCAAACTGTTGAGTTGATGTTCTGTTTGAAGACATATGTAGTGGTATGTGCTTTTTGAATGGGACAGAAGTACAGTATATTATACAGAGTGTAGATTATTATATAGTATACTATACAGGTCACATATGTTTAAAAATCAGAATTTTGAGAATAATTGAGGGCCCCACCCTTTTTTGGGCAAATCTGACTATATTGTTTTAAAATATTCCCCATATTGGAGATCATCATAAGCTTTACTGAATTGTTCATCTGTTCAATGCGAGTTGTTTCCTAGTCTACCTCATATACCCATTATTTTTAAAGCAATGGCAATTTTTTATACACCCTGCCAAAACTGCACAATGCCCCAAGAATAAAGGATTTGCTGGCTTTGGAACAGATAACGAACTATTCACTCTAAAAATGATCATGAATATCTCATGGCGCCGCAACAGAGTACCATTAGATTGGAATACACCTATTGTGGCATGGATCAGATGTAACATGCAGACTTAAGTACCAGTCACCGATCCTGTTCATATTATCCGTCGATGGCTAGAATTGGACCCCACGATTATCCATTTTTTGTGGGGGATGTATACCTTCGTAACACTATGGGGAGGTCGCAAGGTCAAATCAGAAGTCAGTAGACCCTTTTTTCTTGGAGGGCGTTCACAGGGACTTGGTTGGAAGTGATAAATATCAGAAGTAGGGTCTTGCCTACTATTTCAAAAGGGTGGACAATGTCTACGTGTTTCTTTGTACTTCATATACTCAATAAAATGACATACAGCTAATGGAACTTATCCTTATTTCCCATCATGCCCCATTTCAGGGAGTCACATACTCTCATTTCCATGCACAAGTTTGAATGTGGCACCTGAAGTTGGACATTTGAATGCAGACATGAGAATATTGCTGGCAGAATGGTGCATTGTGGGATATAAGGGAAAAGTTCTATTTCAAACTTCAGAGCACCAACTAGAATGAGATGTACAGGCGACAAAAAAAACCTGTTCTATGGGATTTTTTTGTGTGTGGAAAAGACTAAATGACCCTAGACATGCTAGAACACACAAAACTTGAAAATGTGATAAAAATCTGAACAAAATATTATGCAATTTTTTCCTCCAAAAATATAGGTCAAAATCAATTCACTTTTTACTTGCTTCCAGCTAAAACAATTCCCAAAATCTTGGTCGATCAGTCCTGTAAAACAGGGTGTTTTTTTGTTGTCTAAAAGATGCAAATCATCTTTCCAATTTTTTCTATAACATTTTTTCTATTTCTAAATACATGTATAAAGGTTGATTTGAGATTACTATATACTGTGTGGAATTTCAATTTAGAGTAAATAATTGGTAAAAAATACTCAAATTGAACATTTTTGACAGTACAGTTCTTTTTGAGACGCCCTAATAGTATAGATATATCAACATTTCATCCTACTACCAAAAAACCATCACTCTCAAATGAGGTTCAGATCCATTTGGTGGTAGCTTAAAAACACAACAAGCAAGCAGTAAAGCCACCTCGGGAAAGGGGAAGATACATGTACTCAACTTATTTTTCAACAAGGATGTGCGCGCACATTGTGCGGCTCGAGTTGCAAAGAATCTTTTGAGCTTTAACTAGTTTATTTACCATACGTGTTTACTGTGTTTTTCGTGTGCAAGGCATAAAAGTTTTCAAAAGAGATTCATCCATGTTTAGGGATTTTTCAGCACAAAATTGGACCCATGTTTAAGGATAAAAAACTACCCACTAGAGCAGCACATTCCTATGCCTCATAATGCGAGTACCCCATTTATCTGCTCTCACCCCCGGCTCTCACCACTACTGTATTTTAATTGTGTACCAGATGCAGTGACCTCATAGCCAGTTCTGATCAAGGATCTAACCTGATCTGATCTGGCTATTCATAAACCCTGCCCTGGTCTAGACTGATGCCCTCATTAACTTTGTGGCTTGACGACTGAGAAACTTATGTTGGACTTTGCAACAAGATTCGCGCATTGAGACTGCGCAGTTATGTCCAAATTGATATGGTGCACAACTAAAATCGTGTGAGAATATTTTTTGTGAGTCCAACACAATACAAAGTGTAAGTTTTTCAGTTGTCACTATAAATCATAACACAAATACATGCACAGTGTAGACTAGATCTAACCCTGGACATTGTGCAACTTACAGGGATGCACCCAAAGGTGTTTGAGAGTAGTGATACCAGGAGTCATACAATCTTTTCAAATCAAGATTTTACAAATAACTAAATAAAAAGGTACAAAAATAGATTAGAAGATTTTTTGACTTCAATACTACTAACATTTGATCACTTATAAGTGGCTCTGTTCAAGCGACAGCAGTGTGAAGGTCAAGATCTTCAGAAAAGCAACTCAAACTGACCAGGACCCCAGTTCCGCGTCACATCACCCATTAGAACACAAATTAAGTGTGATCAAGACTTTGTTATAATTATAAGAGTAAAATTGTTACGGATCCGGAGGATAGAGCCGAGGAAATCGAACATGTAAAGGGAGCGCTCCATAACTGTGGTTATCATGACTGGACCTTTTTCAGAAGCGTGAAAAACTAGCTCCACACTGTCCACAGGACAAACTAAGGACGCTCCCAGTAAGCGATCAATTGTTGAAGTTTAAAAAATCTAATCTAATATGAATATTCAAAACAAAATTATAATTTCATCCTTTGATGAATATTTATAGAAATTATGTAATACAAATGTACACAGTTATGAATATATACTTTGAATGACTAGAATCAATACAAATTTATCTCAAACACTTGTTTCTGTATAATATATTCCTTAACTTGTATTCTAAGAGCCTATAGGTGATTAAACATTATTAACACATAGTTTCAACACAACTTGCATAAGTTGCATTATTTATACCTCTTTTTCATTCTCTTCTGCACCTTTGTCACCTTCATTTTGTCACCTTCTTGTCCCCATCAATTCCTCCATCCTCAGTTTTCTCTCCATCATTCCCTCCATCTTTTCTCCCCGGGGGGATCACTCGCATACCCAAGTGATACGCATGATCGTCCCAAAAAAACGTCGAAAAAGGGTTGATTTTTGGCCTTGTGGCGGCGTCGACGTTTTGAGAGAAAAGGGTGCTTTTCAGGTAAAGTTTCGACATTTAGGGTAAATTTTCTCAACTTCAGTGGGTTTGTTTTAGAATTTACGCCATTTAGGGGTCCATTTTAGTTTCTTACACCGAATTACGCCATATTTTAGGGGTTAAATTTACAGAGCCGTACGCCAATAAGGGGTGAAATTTTGCCACACTGATTACGCCATTTAGGGTCCATTTTTAAGGTGCTGGGACGAGCATGCATACCACTTGGTATGCGAGTGACCCCCCCCCCCCGGGCTTTTCTCTATCATCGTAGGCTACTAGTCCTACATGTGTTTATTATCCAAACAAAGTCATATAATCTAAGACCGAAAAAAGACTAGTTTGCGTCTGACGTCACGGCAAAGGCGTGGCGTGATTGGTTTGCTGACCTGTGCAGTACGACATTTTCCTTGATAGGACGTCATACGCAAATTAGTCTTTTTAATTTGGTCTGGAATTATAGCATCACGGCAACGGTCAATCAATAAAAATCGAAGAGGTCTGTACTCCATGAGTGCTAAATGTTGACGACATTTAAATTTTGCAATTTTATGCCAAAGAGGTTCCTATAATCATAAATGCATTTCTCCGGTTGTCAGACATTCTACTTGTTCGACACACAATCAACAACAAAAGACTGGATGACTTATGACATTCAATGCGTTAGGGTTTATCGGGTCGAACGAGTGGAGTGTCGAACAAACGGATGGTCATCACATTATACAGTACAATAACTCGATAGCTAAGCAGCAGAAAGCCCATACATTCACCACGGCTGAGTAAATTCAATCATGAACATTATCTCTATCTACCGCTAAGCCATCGAATCGTCATCTTCAAGGATGTCTAAGGCCCCGTATCCATAGGCTGTTCCCTTGTGGCGTGTGCCCTTGTTCCGTGTTCCCATGTGACCTGCCACACAGACAACGAACCTTTGTTTTGCTTCTACGGCCACTAAGCAAAACAAAGGTTCGTTGTCTGTGTGGCAGGTCACATGGGAACAAGTGAACACGGAACAAGGGCACACGCCACAAGGGAACAGCCTATGGATACGGGGCCTAATCCTCACATATCATCAGCATCAGATCAGCATAATCCATTCTTTTATACACGTTGTCCCTGCAAAGTGAAATACAAAATAAACACTGCTCTTACTACTTTTTGTCTCACATAAATTATGCTAGTGCTTTAAAAGATCCATAACTCAATGGAAGTTGCCAATATACAGTATATAACACAGGGTGTCTCAAAATGTAGATACCATTTTTAACCGCCATACATATCTTTCACAAGGCTTAGTCGAGAGGAAATAAAAAATTCTGTTTCCTTATTTTTATTCTGTATTTTATGCAAAGCAAACATTCCCTCTTATACAATATGGAATCATGTTGACATCAGATCACCCACGCAGTACCCAACCCATGTAATGAAGGGCAAAGAATAATAGGTTTATGATGACACCTTAAACAGAATATGGCAATGAGCAGAAGGCAATGAGTCAATAAACAGCACTAGGTGCTGTCAATTTGGTGACATACAATAGTGCCGATTGGATATAACGGCATCACGTGACATCGTGCATTTACATAACGACTTCACCTAGTGCTGTTTAAACCTCTATCACGTGCCAGGAATATGTAATCTTGTTGCTAAACTGCAAACTATAGACTAATGGACTATTCCAGTTGAAATCCGTACACCCTCTATGGACGACATGACCTTAATCTCCCACACAGGGTGTTTGGATTTCAAATGGAGTTGCCCATTAAGTTAACTCAATTTATTATACATACTCCCTTTGTGGACGATTAAGGTCATGTCTTCCATAGGGAGTGTATGGATTACAACTGGAATAGCACATTACGGTATCTGTGCCTTAAACAAAGCTGTTATTTTCACTTTACACCTGAAGTGTTCTGTCCCTGCTGTGATGCCACACAACTCAGCCCATGGGTTTTGGGCAATCGGAAAGGAAAGTATATACAAAAAAGGAGAGAGGATGAACAAAGAAGTCACTTGGCACCCTCGGGATTCGAACCTCGCATGCTGTAGCCACGGGTGTTACGCTAGCCCGACCAGCAATTCCCTGGGTATATATGCTTTAGGCTGATTGCATCATCGCATCACGTCGAATGCATGCACACGCAGGGATTTCATAGTGAGCTTTAGTGAGACTCAGTCGGGCTAATGTTAAACAGTTTATCACATATAATGTAGCAAGAGGAAGTGCGCACAAGATGGGTCAATACAATGACTTTGTGGGGATGCGGATTTGGATCTTTTTTTTTTACCAAAAAGGCATAAAAAAATCTCTACTTTTTCGCTCGGTACGCTCGCAAATGGGACTTTTGGGATCAAAAAAGGGGACTTCATGGACCTTTGGTATTTTTATGGGGTGCGTCGCACCCCTGGACCCCCTGGTTACGACGTTGCATCAATAATGATGAAAAGGCAATCCAATATTAGGCACTTGTAATGCCAAATCTACTTACCACAAAGGCTTCACCGCCCTCAAGTGATTGTCGGAATGACCATGGAGACGTTAGAGTGACCGGATCCAGAAGCAATGGATCCTCTCCCAAGATGTCCTTTGGGTGGGGTGTCCCGTTGAATTGCATCTGACGTTTTGCGAGCATTCTAGGACGGAGTATTCGAATGTAAATGGTGGAACCCGTCGCAATAAGTGCGGCGATGAGCACTAAACCAATTGTCGTCATGGCAATTGTGATATCCAAAGTACGAGAGTCATCACGACCACCTATGGGTATAGACATAAACGCATTGAAGATGTAGACCAGGCTTCCTCAAATAGATTTGTTGAAGCGCCACATGAAATTTAAAAAAAACTGCAAAGCGCCACTCAATGGCTGCGAATTCGCGGGGGAGTCAGAGGGGGTTTCCCCCCTGTGAAGCTATCGATTTTTTTAATTTGAGGTGCAAATGACGCCATTTGGTGCAACATTTTGTACTATTTTAGCCTGTCTTTACAAGGATAACATGGGAATCGCATTGTTTATTTATTTATTTTTAAATCTAAACGGCGCCGCGCGCCACTCGGGAAGCCACGGCGCGCCACATGTGGCGCGCGCGCCGCTATTTGCGGAGCCCTGATGTAGACGCTATTAATCATTAAGGTTATACCGGATGAGATCTAGAACAAATATCGTTGGCACAGTGGCAAATAGATGTATGTTCATTAAGGTTCCGGATAGCAACATTTGTACTGTTGCACAGTATTTCTTGTGGGACATGAGATCACATAAGACGCACACATTAAATAATTGCATTATGATAACGAGGAATGTCCTACATGGGAGTTCATTGTCAACCCAAGATCAAACATGACCCCAAGATTTCTAACAGGGTTTCTCTGAACGGGAACGTTGATACCAGCAATATTCACTGAAGGCAAATTGAACTTTGCCAACTGTGCATGTGATCTAAAACCGATCACCATCTTCATTTTTTTTTAACATTGAGTTTGAGGCCATTTTTGGACATCCAAATATGCACTTGGAAACACAGTCTTCAAACTTTGACACAGCTTGTGTTATTCTTCCTCAGATCTTCATATCTAAAGGTTTGGCTACAAAACGATTCTCTTATAAACGCATCTGTGCACAGTTTTCACCTCGATACACCTGAGTACACAAATTTGTCCAAGCAAAGTTAGCATAGCAATGCCTTGTCTCTACATAGTCTCTGTTTACACTATACGGTTGAGTGCAAAGCATCATAATAGCTGTGTGAGCTTCTAACTGCTGACTAGTGGAAAATCGGGTGGAAAATACGGCATCTGTCGTTGCTTTTTGTCAAAACCCCGAATGTTCCCTTCATCCGATGAAGATTTTATATCGAATGAAAGCTAACATTTAATTGCAGCTAAAAACAATTTTTTTCATAACGTCAACAGATGACGTAATTCAATGTTTATAGCAAGGCGAATGTGGTAAATCTGTTGAAAACGGTCTAGACTCACGCACAGGTTTTACAACATGTACAATATTTTGTGTCATTAAAAGAAAGAGCACACTTATATTGTCCATATACTAGATTCATTGTAATGAGCAAAGGCCAATTTTCTTTAAATTGCTAATCTTGAGCAAAAAGTTACTATTTTTGACTGTTTTGTCATGCGGTTGTAAATTCAATGAACAAATGTCTTTGCTTAAAGAGCGCCTAGAAATTGATATGAGACACACCAATGCATACAACTCAAGGCAGCATATAAATGGCATATAAATGTGTCCAAGTACAGATCCTTGTGGCATGCCGCTGACGCAACACAATCGACCAGCCGCCCAGTCTGTCCGCTCTGACACTTGTAACTGCACGCAAATGAATGGCGCTTCATGCTTTATATTTATCAACACTACTATGTTCTCTCTTTTTGCCTTTTTTCATATTATACAAAAACATGACAAT
The DNA here is from genome assembly GCF_039555335.1 of Amphiura filiformis. Classification (NCBI taxonomy): domain Eukaryota; kingdom Metazoa; phylum Echinodermata; class Ophiuroidea; order Amphilepidida; family Amphiuridae; genus Amphiura; species Amphiura filiformis. The sequence goes on along the minus strand of NC_092640.1, from coordinate 44,781,348 downwards.
TTTTTTGAAACGGTTCTAAGAGTAGGCAAAAAGCCAACTTTTATCGCACAGGGCGATGATCCCAACGTGAGGAATGCTTTAAACCACATTGTAGTTTATATAAACCCTATATAAACACTAGTACGTTCACGGGATACCTCTGTATTGAACTATAAGATGTCAAAGAACAGGGATAAAGACCTGGATCGTATTTCTATAGAATATTCATATCATGCTGATCACTCGCACCTATAGATAAGTATCTTTGAAAAAAGGTGATTAGTGCAACATGCTTGTAGTGCAGCGCAATATATTCAAAAATTGTTTTGACCTATTGCTATGGTAGATAATCCTGTTACATCCTTCCTTCAACGGCAAATACATTAGTGTGTAAACCCCCGGGGTGTAAACATGGTAAAGTACAGCTATCCAAATGCAATTTTCTCAGCTATAAAGTGACTGGTTGCTTCAAATGTAGGAAAAAGGGAAATGTAGAAGGAATTATTTACATGATCTCGCCCACCTGGTGGTGGGAGCAGCGTTGCTCTTTTGATAAGAATAGAATTGTGTCATTCTTCAACATTACATTTCCAGACTGCGACTGCTGGCTACACACAGAGCTGTTAATGCATTATGGTGTAAATGTGATAACTTACCCGCTCCGGTGTCACCGTCATCACCGCCTGGAACAATATCAGTGCAATTAGTACCACCAAATCCGTCTGGACATCTGAGAAAAAGGGTTTGCGGATCATTAGAATATAATAAGCGCATGCAGTAACTGTTGTGTTTGATTTTAATACTATAAGGGACCGTTCACAAACACTTGTAAGGGGGGGGCCTGATGCAAAAAAATTTTATCGCAAAAATTTTTCGGGGCCCCCCTTTACAGACCTCGAAAATTTCAGGCCCCCTTTTTGACATGAAAATTTTGGTCAACCCCATAGAAAAGCATATAAACTCATTTTTTCAGGGCCCCTTAGGAGGGTCAAAAATTTTCAGGGCCCCCTTTTTGCATCAGGCCCCCCTTACAAGTGTTTGTGAACGGTCCCTAAAGGAATTGATTTAGTCCAGTGTCTTCTGTGCGGTTTTTTTTTCAGTTCTCAACTGCGAGCTAACCGAGCTTTGATTCTCAGCTGTAATTTTTGCTCAAATATTTAATTAGCTTACTGGCTTGCAATTAATAATTTGAAAATTGATAATTTCATAAATCACAGGAAATTGTGTTAAATTTTTCATAATTGTTTCAAATTTTGATCAATCTGCTAAAATTGCCACAAAATCTGCTACTAAACAGGATATCTGTGCTGAATTCTACAAAATGGTGATAAAAGAGCAGAACTTTTAAATACGTGCGATTTACCGTTTTCCCACGTGGCCTTACTGTATTAAACTTCCAACAATCTATTCGATTTTGGCGATTTCCCGTTAAGAATTTCATTATCTTAATCAAAATATTATTGAAATATAACACTTTGATGTTTTGCAAGTTCATTCTACAAATCATATACTTCGAAAACTTGCTTAATTTATTGTTGATAATGAGTTATGTACGTTTTACAAAGTGTTGTTGTTTCAGCCCTCTTTACAACATAACTCAAGAACCGCAGGACCTACAAAAGTATATCTGTGATATTTGAATTCTTCTATACACACTCTCTATGAAATGATCAATGCAATTTTTGCCAAAGCTCACTACCATTTGCAAGATGTTGAGAACTATAACTACCAAATCACAACAGTATACAAACTATGCCCCTCGGCTACGCCTCGGGGCATAGTCATGGTTTTGAGATCACCGCGGGCCTATAATTTTAACCATGCCCCGAATAAAAAGCAGTCAATATTTGTTTTATATACCAAATCTTAAGATTCTTGTCATCTGTTTGGTTAAGGGATTAAAAGCATCGATTTTGGGAAGAGAAATTAATAGTTTCAATGCGAACGGCACACAGATTACAATCTGTGATTTCTGCGTAATTATAGCGCGTGAAAACATTAACGCGTGCGTAATATCATTTTACGCTGGGAAAAACGCGCAGTTTGATCGTGACGCATGTGACCGGTCCATAGTTCATTTCCATGGACCGGTCCATAGTTCATTTTGCGGGCATAGTTAATTGAATATATGAATACAAAAGCCACCCAAGTCCATACTTTGGCCAAATTGAGTTAAGCATGGGAAAGTGTTGCCATACATAGGCCTGTCATATGTATGAAAAAACAACTCAAATTCATCCTCTGTGTCTATTGAGCATGTGAAAAATAGCATGTATGAAAGAATCAACCCAAGTCCATGATTTGAGTCTTGTAACACATTGATTGAAATCCAGTATGTATAAAAGTCCACTTGTGACACATTTATTGCTGGAGAGTGACTTTTGAAAAAAAAAATGGGTTTAATCAAGGAAAGTGTGTGGTTTATATTACATGGCAGAATGCTTATCAACATTATACATAACTGTGTGCTTTATTTTGTATTATCTTACTAGTGGTAATCTCATTCCAACATTATTGTCTTAGTATATGATTAAAAAAACCACCCAAGTCCAGAATTTAAAATGAACACCACGAAGTCCCTGAAATGCTAATCGTCATACCTAATACAGTTTAACCCACCCATTTGCACGTACAACTTACCATATTGACCAGGTAAATCTAACTGAAGGAATTAAAATGATACACAGGTTTTTTTTTTTCTCAAAATCACTTCCCATGGACTTGGGTGGGTTTTGGATTCATGTATTCAATTCAATGACTGCACTTTCAACCAATCAGATGACAGGAATCTATATATGAGGTATATAATTTAAAATAGTTGCTAACCTTAAGGAGTCATATTTTAAGCTCCTCCCATTTTCAAAAAAATTGGTACATATCAAGTGCATTTCAGCTCTGGTGAATGCCAATTGCTGGCAAAGTTTAGGAAATATCACCTCAAACCCCAATCAATTTGATAATAAGAGAACAATTTCGAAAGTTCGAAATTGTGTCCCCACAAAGCTCAAATTCAGACTTATTAAATCCCGCATTTTTAGGCAAATGCATTACACTGTGAGAACCATAATGTAAACTCATGGAAAGCACATTTTTTATCAAACAATTATTTTACACCATCTCCCGACACCTTCCAATTAATATTTAGCCCGTGCGGTTTATGCAGACCCCTTTCGAAATTTATATCTAGACCATTTGAAGTTTGCAAAGTGGGATCCCCAAATTTGGTATGTACCACAGTGACGGTATGTTCACACATGAAATATTACTACCAACTGTTTATGTGGTATTTTTTATTTGGGGTCAGAGGTCATTAAGGGGTCACTTCTGGTCTAAAACAAAATACACTCAACAATTTTGTTAGCCAGGAAAAACATAGCAGAGAGCCTGTATGTTCACACATGAATTGTTGTTACACAGTGTATTCAATGTGGTATTTTTACTTGGGTCAAAGGTCATTAAGGGGTCACTTCCGGTCCAAGACGAAATACGCATCTTCTGCCACAGACTAGATAGCTGAGAGTGAGACGCTAATTGCACACATGAATTGACATTAGCCAGTAGGATGTTCACAGATTTGGGGCCAAAGGTCATTAAGTGGACCGGCTTGTTCGTGTTGTATGCAACACTTGTTTATTTTTTTTTTTTGGCCAAAGGAAACTTGCGGAAAAAAAGCAGAGCCCTGTGGTAAGCCAAAACTTGAAGCCAAAAGTGGGAAATTTCCTTCATGTTGACTGCCTAGAGATTCAATATGGGAAATTTGAAACGTTTCAATATTTGCACTACACAAATATCCCACCCACCACGGAGAAATTTCAGCATACACAGGACTTTGCCTGTTGGTGAATGATCTGTATACTTTTCGTCTATGTGAAACATACATTAATATCAACGATATACATGTACTTACAGGCAAAATCCAGCATTAACTTCTGAGTCACTGATACACGTACCACCGTTATTACAGTAATTTGGCGGGCAAAGGTCTGCATGAATCAATCAATATATTAATGAGAACAAACGTGATTGTTAGTTACTGCTATAATTAACAATAGAACTACTGAGCCATATTTTGTAAAACTGACTACGATGGGGTCTTGCACCCCTACTTTCAATTATAACATCATATACCGTTATACAGCCTGTCTCAAAAAATTGTGCAAGTGAAAAGCGCCATCTTTGGCAATTAGAAAATACTGTTGTGACATGATGCTTACATCAACGTCAAGGCTGTACTGTTTGCTCTGTTGAATTTGCTTGTTTTAATCTCGATATATGTTTAGTTAACAACGAAAGGGTAGAATCACAATTGTGCCACTTTTACTATAGGGAAGAGCTGGGGCTGTACAAGTAAATCAATGATAGAAACAAGTTTATCAAGAGTTCCTTCGCGAGAATGCATCAATTACACAACAATACAAAATTGTTTTTACTGTTTTATAATGATACAGGTATAGGTATTAGACATAATGATTCTCTTTTTCCACTTAAAACAGATTAAAAGATAATAGTCCGGCTGCAAACACCATATTTTGGGGGTTAGATGGTTTTGCCAGTTAAAGTTTGTTTTTTTGCTGGTTATTGATCTTTGAGTGGTGTAGAAAAAGATTCCGTGGGATGTAAAATCGTCACCCTTGGGCAATCCGAGATATTCAAGATGGCCGTCACGTATCTCTGAAATAACATTCAAATGGTGTTTTAGTGACAAAAGGTATCATACCAAATAACTATAGTGTTTTGGGCAGTTAAAGTTTGTTTTTTGCTGATAAAATGATCTTTGAGTGGTGTAGAACAATATTCTAAGGGGTGTGAAATTATCACCCTTGGGCAATCCGAGATATTCAAAATGGCTGCCACGTATCTCTGAAATAGCATTCAAATGGTGTTTTATTGACAACAGGTATCATACCAAATACTGTTTTGGGCAGTTAAAGTTTATTTTTGCTGATAAATGATCTTTGAGTGGTGTAGAATAAGATTCTAGGGTGTGTACAATTGTCACCCTTAGGCAATCCGAGATATTCAAAATGGCCGATTCGTAACTCTGAAATAGCATTCAAATGGTGTTTTAGTGACAAATGGTATCATACCAAATATTTATAGTGTTTTGGGCAGTTAAAGTTATTTTTTTTGATGATAAATGATCTTTGAGTGGCGTAGGATAAGATGCTAAGGGGTGTGAAATTGTCACCCTTGGGCAATCCGAGATATTCAAGATGGTCGCCACGTATCTCTGAAATAGCATTCAAATGGTGTTTTATTGACAAAAGGTATCATACCAAATACTGTTTTGGGCAGTTAAAGTTTATTTTTTGCTGATAAATGATCTTTGAGTGGTGTAGAATAAGATTCTAGGGTGTTTAAAATTGTCACTCTTGGGCAATCCGAGATATTCAAAATGGCCGATTCGTAACTCTGAAATAGCATTCATATGGTGTTTTAGTGACAAATGGTATCATACCAAATACTGTTCTGGGCAGTTAAAGTTTATTTTGTTGCTGATAAATGATCTTTAAGTGGTGTAGAATAAGATTCTAGGGGGTGTAAAATTGTCACCCTTAGGCAATCCGAGATATTCAAAATGGCCGACACGTAACTCTTAAATACCATTCAACTGATTTGTTTTGGTAACAAAACACATAATTATAGCGTATTTAGTGCGCATTATTGGTACTGTGGGCTCAATATGTAATATATGCACGTAGATTATGAATTGACACGCTTCAGTGATCCCAAATTGCCATGATGGCGTCTCGTGAGTTGTGTAATGTATGCTCATAATAGGTCACTGTCTTTTTTTTAACATATTGAATGGTTTGCATAACATATCATACTCATACGTTTCTTGTTATTTAAGTTAATCATTCTTAACCATTTGCATAAAGTTTTACCTGTCTTTCAGACCATTTTAGCAATAGAATACACCAATTAGATTGAATTAAAAATCATTACATATGTATATATTGTCATCATGAAATATGTTCTTTAACACAAATACCTGAGAATTTTAGCTATAATTGTATTTGAAAATACACATTCAATGAGTGTGAAGATATAGTTACTGTTCCAAGGGAGTAATTTGAGTAATAGCCCACATTTGTATGGACTAAGATTGAGTTTTGAAATGACAAACTGGCCTATATTATACAGCGAGAAAACATTCCAACGTGCGCAGAAAAAAAGACAGCATATTTTATCCAGTCATTTAAAAAAATTGAAACAGTATGTATTTGTTTCAATTCATCTTCACATACCGATACGGGAACGAATGTAATAATGCTATAATGCTCATCGTTGCTCTCTGAACAATGGGCCAGCACGTATACAAACAATCATCAATGCAAGCAAGATTATGAGTATGATTAATTTGTATGTCAGCTTATGTCAACCTGAAAAATGATAAATTTCTTAAGATTAACTATCATAAAAAATTGTAAATGCACACGCAAAACTAATATTGGCAATTATGTAGAAGATGGTTCTACCCAGTCCGCCAAACGACTACGTTGATCTTCCCCCCACTTTGACTTCCAGGAATACTAATGTGGAGAAGTCTGTGAACTTCAAAAGATTCAAAGCATCCAGACAGATGGAAGCTTGCATATATGTACATATCTACACATGAACGTTATGCCAAAATTTGAGTATCTGATAGCAAAATGCGCGATCGTGGTGATAGCTAGGCAAATGAAATCAGAGAACGTTTAGAAATCTCTGTGAGTGATCTTCACGCGATGGGAATTAGGCATCACAGAGATTCTGTGCCTCAAGGAAGAACAGATGATTGTGTTTTCAATTCAGTGAGTGTTCCAAGTTAAAGAAGAAATAAAACAAGCAAACAAACTGTATTATTTTACTGTTTTTAGTGACAAAAGCAATACACGCTGTGATGTTGCAGCATCTGAAGAAGATGCAACTGATGAATTCCTAAAACATGCTGTAGATGTCCTATCTGGTGATAAGAGTCGCATTTAGAAACCTGCTGATTGCTGAATTGTATCAGGAATGCTGCACACATTTGGAAATCACATTAACTTGTGCTGATCGTAGGTGACTCAATGAAGAACTCCAAACAAACTATGCCGAAGAGCTTCTAGTTCTTTCATCACAAAGTTATTCTAGTATTATCGTATGCAACTTTAACGCACGTGAAATGTGAAGTTATAATGAAACTGTTATAGGCAGTAGCATCTAAAAAGTAGCCAAACAGGTAGTACGAAAGTGCAAAGACATTCGCATTGTAAAGTCACACTACAATATCCCTATCGACGAGGATTTGGCTGCATAATCAGTATCTGATATGCTACAATTTCCTCGCCGAAGTTGAAGAAGTCCTTGTCAGCTTTACTGATATGCAACAAAGTCCTGTGCAAAAGCAAGCAATGGATCTTCAAGTGGCATTGGGTGTCTTACTCGGAGATTCAAAGATGATTATAAACCATTTGTTCGACTAATGGGTTACATGTTGCTATAATGATCGGTCCTACACTTCAAGAATTTCGGATGCAGTTGCAGGCGCTGTTGATATTAGTCGTCAAGGAATTGAAGGCGCTCAGCTCAGGAAGGATTGGTACAAGTTGGGCAGATAATTTCAATACAGATATCAGTTCAGATATCACCAAATGGAAAGCTGTTTACCCCAAGCTGTCACTCAATACATACACTCCCTGCAAAAAGTCTTCCAAAATGTGTTATATTTCTACCTTTCATTTCGGTGGTGGCCATCTTGGAATTTTTATGCGATTGTAAAGAAGTAAAATGTCAAACTGGATCTGCTTAATTCATGTACATTAATTATTGTAAGAAACAAATTCTGGCAAAAGAACTTTACATTGAAAGTAATGGTTTTTACTTATGACGTTTAACAGCGGCCATTTTGAATTGCGAGAGTGTCATGTTTAAAAATGTATATAGTTTATATTTAAAGCATCCAAAAGCATCCAAAAGGAAAATAATTTACACAAAATATTTTAAGTTATCATTTATTTTGGTACCACTAGTGAATAACCCAGCTTAATTTTAGTATCCATAGCGGCCATCTTGAATATTTCTAATTGCCCAAGGGTTACCATTTTACATCCCCCAAATTCTTATTTTGTACCACTGAAAGAGTAATAATCAGCAAAGAAAACTACTTTAACTGGCAAAACCATCTAACCTTACTCTGCCACCGGACTATAAATAAATATTTCACATTCTGCTGTAAAATTAAATGCATGTTCACGCCAATGATTTTATCATGGTAAATACTGTTCCCTTTGTCACTCAAGACATGTTATAAGATACAAATATTGCACACTTATAGGTTAATGAACGTGTATTACTTGTTGGGAGAGAAATTATCAATATCAGCTATCATTGCATGTGCAGCCCTCTTCCCTAGTAAAAGTGGCACAATTGTGATTTTACCCTTTCGTTGTCAGCTAAACATAATTATCTCAAGATTGAAACAAGCAAAGTGAACAGAATAAACGGCATTTGAGAGCTAAGACTGCGCCCTTGACGTTGATGTAAGCATCATGTCACAACGGTATTTTCTAATTGTCAAAGAGGGCGCTTTTCACTTGCAAGTTTTTTTGAGACAGGCTGCATTTGGTAATATTTTATAGCTTAATAATTATAAACATTCCCCATAATATCACTATAACGTCATAATGTGAGCGCACTCTTCCAAATTGGGAAATTCTGGCTATGTACAATTTTTTTTCCATGAACATGCGATTTTCACCGAATTTTTACCTAAATATAAAGGAAATGGCTATTTCAAACTAACTCTCTTGGATAAGTTTACAAAAGCAGCGAAATGAAAAATCATGGATTTTACTATGGGCCTCACCCACCCCACCCCCTCCTCATGGTCAATTTTGATGGTAGATCCTACCCTCGGGGTAGATGCTGGGGTAAAAATTGTATCACTAAAATGAGCACAAAGGATGGATCTACGATTAGCTGATTGGGCGGATGACGGATGAAAAACATTAGGGAGCTGGAACACGCACCCCCTTCGTAGTTCTAGGGTTAAACAATTTTAAAATTTTGTTGATGATGGTAAATAGGCCTAGATTAAACCAGAAGAAACAGTGACGTGTCTGCCGGGGGCAGGGCGGCACCCCCCCCCCGACAACTCAAAGGTAAGAAAAGAAATATGCCTTGTTCTTAGGGCTGTTTAAATACAAACACAAAGCCTTGTAGACTGGTTCTATTTTGGAAATATGTGCTTATTTAAGCATCTAGCGGGAAATTCGCGTAAAAGCTGGCAACTAAATCAGTCTTTTTTGTCTGCCAAGCTATATTGGAACTCGTGACCCTTAAAAAAGATCCCCAAACCCCCTACATGCTCATATAGTGGGCAAACATTAAACATGCTCCAAATTCACGAAAAACAACATATCAAATTATTCGTCTGGGTCAAAGGATTACAAAAATGTAACATATTTTCGCGTAGGGCATATAGTTGCCAAGTTACGAGGCTCAACAGGTCCAATGTCAATTTGCATGTTATACAGGGGTGAAAAATTAAAGGTGCTCTGATTTTCGTAAAAATGGATGCAAACTGTTCCTCAAGTTCAATAGATTCAGAAAAAGAATAGTTTTTACTATCTGTGATGTCAGGTTCAGAAGATAGATGACAAATAAATGCAAATTCTATTGAATCCTATGCAATCCTACATTATCTTTTGACTCTTTCCTGTATAACATGGTAACTAGACATCGTAGATAGTGCAAACTATTCTTTTTCTGAATCCTCTAAGCTAGGCAAACAATTTGTGTCAACTGTTACGAAAATTGGAGCAATTTTGACTTTTTACCCATACACAACAAGCAAATCTACCTGTGACCTATTGTGCCCCATAACTTCTCAACGATAGGTCGTATACGCACAAACATTACATTTCTGGGGTCCGCGGGGCCAGACGCACAATTTGACATGTTTGAAAGTGTTATTGGAATAGAATAAATTTTTGCCCCCTATACGAAATATGCCTTGTTCTTAGGACTGTTTAAATACAAACACATTCGGTAAACACCTTGATTTGGATATAAAATGATAAATTGCGAATTCTTCAATATGATAATGCCCCACCCCCGTAAAAATGTCAGACACGCCACTGAGAACCCAAAGTTTGGTGCTAGATGTAACAACAGATGATATATCCTTCTGTTTATTTTCTCAAAAATGATGAGGTGAATTAACTGATGAGATGGAAAAATCGCTAACAAAATGCTGTATGTTGATCGAAAGAAATATTAAATTTCAATCACCTTTTTAAAAATTGCAAAATACCCGAAAAAGCATTCGCTTACTTACCGTTTACTCTCGTTGCGTCAGGTGTTATAAATAGGCCATCACCGACCCCGTCGTCGTTTTCCCTAGCAGTATCTAAGATCGTCTCCCTTACCATAAGACCCGTTACTGGCGAATTCTCTTCAAATATGTAATCCATATTTACGCCAATACTCCCAGGAAAGAAACCGATAATGACCACACCAATGCATCCCACAAACCGATTACAGTATATTTGGAACTAAAAAGAGATAGAGAGGGTATTAAAAATAACACAAAGTTGTGTATAATTGTCTATGTTGACCAAACGATAATATCCGTTGAACATATATGTTCAAGTTCAAGGAACCAAATCTGGTTTCTTTATACGAAATCATTTACGGGAGATATTCATCATTTTCTACCCCGGTATACAAAGATTTATCGTCTGAATATCAATCGTACATAGCACATTCACGTGTATCGATCCCGGATATTCATTTCAGTTGTGGCTGTATAATGTAATTATTAACCGGGCGATATCGGTGTGTGGGGTCATCGCAGAGAATATTTTCCTAGCATATTAAGCTAACTTCCCAGCTACTTAGTTTTTCACAAGTATGATAGTAATGGAAAGAAACGACCAATTGTTCGCCGTTTTTCGCCATTTAATTGTTTTGAAACGATGACGTAAACATGCATCACCTCTTCCACAGGTAATACGCCCCTACACAGTCTAGTTCATCAGCTGTGGTCCGTTTCGTTGCTGTAAATAGTATTGATATCGATATTGACCTTTTTAGGGAACAAACCAAAAGATCGATGACGTCCTATAAACGTAACTGGTTTCGTTTAGGGGGGAGGGGATAAAAACGTTTGTACAAAAACATCGGTCTGAAAATATGTGTCATTATTATTATTATGTCAAAATTTTCAAAATTTTATTATTACGTTTCTGGCAGGGAGGGAGGGGTCGGCTGAGAAACGAAACAAGTTACGTTTAAAGGACGTCATCTATCCTTTGGTTTGTTCCCTTACCGATCATGTGACAATTCGATATGATTCGAATTGTCACATGATCGTCAAACCTGTATTAGAAGGTGACACAAAAACTGACACAAAAATTGAACGTGTATCATGTGCCTTATGGGCCGCATAAAGCAGTATGCAGACTTTTTATTATATGTAAAATATTTGATGTAACATATCTACTTATTTTAACTATACAATAATATTGTGAATGAGTCTAAAGTCGTATGCAAACTTCGACTCATTCACAATTGTATAGTTAAAGTAAGTTACCACAATAAATTAAACTTCCACTTTATTATTCACAATGTATTAGTTGTATCAATGTGGTCTTGAATCCAGGGCCTGCCCGATTCCAAAAAGACCGCACTTTTTTTTGGGGGGGGGGGGGATAAAAATAATATCCTGTTTTGCCCAAAATGGCTAAATCCTAATCCTTTAGTTACTTCTAACTGGCAGTAAAAGTCAAATTTTAATTTTTTTTTTTTTGGAAAAACCCGCATTCCAAACACTGAACAAATAATTATTGACTTTTATTGTTAGTTAGAACTAAAGGATTAGGATTTAGCTATGTGTTTTATTTAGCAACATATAGCAATTTTTTTTTTTTTAAATAGTGCTGTATTTGACTGGCATCGGGAGTGCACACGGTTGTATCAATAGAGTATGAAATATTTCAACTTGTGAAGGTTTCAGACAAAATAAATTTTATTAGCTCTTTTAGTAAAACAGTGTCTGTAGCATACCCAGCATTTGACCACTGAATAGTCTGAGATATTCATGACTGCTCAAGGCCCATTTGTGACTTTTGATAAACAATTCATACGTTTCCATGTATGAAACCATTTAAAATCTATGACTAAACACATCACATCTCCAGTGACTGCCCTGCCCAGAGAAACTCATGGATATCTGAGCTGTTGAATCAGAACAGGAATGATGAGTTTTCCATGGTCAGGTCAGAGAGATTAATTTAGGGAATGATAAATTAAACTGGTCTACTACAGTAGGCTAATTTGTGACATGTTACAATGAAATGAGTATAAAATCACAAGTTAGTAGTTTCGAGACATCCTAGCTGACTGAGTTGATGTTCTTTGTCGCGCACCCAGTAGTATGTCCCGGGGTATGTCCCGTCGTGAATGACCCATTATGCCCCCCATTTTAAAGGATTATAGACATACTTTTGGCTTGAACAGGTGTGTGTGAAACAAAGAACAGCAATAGCCATCAAGGGCGTTTCGAAACTACCAACTTGCGACTTTACGCTCATTTCGTGGTAGAAGGTCACATTTACCCATCTGGCTCATGGACTGCACTCGGCAACTTGTTCAATGTTCATGAATATCCAGATAGAAAACCTCAGATTGACCTCAAGTCATGCAAGTTGTGAAGTGAAAAAGCAGAGATAACGTAATGCAATGATTTTTGTTGCTGTTCGCATACCATAACCTACTACTACCATTACTATTGCCACAGTGACCACTTCGCTACAACTATAATTATAATTACCACAATGGTGACTCGAACTGCAAGCACTTGGTACTCCGGCGAAGAAGGATTGTTCAGTGCTGGAGTGAAGACTGCTGGAATGCTTATGGCAACCCGTACCAAAACTATGGTCAGTCTAATAACGCGATTTCCTGAGAAATGGAAAGGTCATTTTAAACCATGAATGTTAATAACGCCCGTATATCCAGAATTTGTTTTTTTTTGGGGGGGGGGGGCTGGCGGATTCCCTAACAGCGAACTAAATTACTTTAAAGTGGGTCTCCGGCAACCCCGTTTTGTCTGTAAAAAAAAATGGGCCAAAAATGTCACAAATTTCAAGTTGGATAAATGTACCTCCATATCATGAACTTTCTGTGAAATATGTTTTAAAAAAATAGGGGTTTGCAGAGGGGGTAAAGGTTTACTTTATCAGAATGAAGATTTCTCTTTAAAAGGTCTGCATCTGGAAAATCCGCACCTTCACCGCATTGACTATATTAATTTTTTTTTCTCTCTGTCTCTCTTTCTGCTTTTGTATGTTTGCTTGCCTGGATTATCAATGAATTTAATCATTACATATCAAATCAAGTCTTATTGAAAGATTGAAAATAGCTTACTCTGTAGGTGGAAATGCTCATTTCAGTCTTGTCTTTTCAGCAATTAACCCCTAATTCTAGGTATCTTCTTCAACTTGTATTAAACGTTAATGCCAAATTAATGCTTACAATGGAAGTCTCATCGAATTTCCCTTTATACACTATAAATCGCTTTGTCTACCAACAAAAGTATGGGCAAAGATTGCCTAATTAGGCTTCTGTAACCAATCAAACAATACAAAACGACACTCACTTCCACATCTTCTGCATATGGCGCCTGTGTTAGGGTTTTGAAACCCTCCACCCGGTGCTAGAACAAACAAAACCAAATGATAATTAGCCTTCATGCAACCTCTTTTTGTTAAAAGTATTCTTAAAAATTATTATATCACTCATACATAAATTCTAGACAGTTCATTGGTTGATTACCATTTGCCATTTTTACCATCACCCACTCCGTGTGATAGTCTTTACTATCATGTGCTTTGCCGTAGTTCGCCTGCGCCAAGCCGTGCGCTGACTCTTGGACTCGCCGATTTAGTTATGGGGTGGACCCCAAAATGTGAAGTATATCACCACAAAACATGGTGTTATGTTGATGAATAAATGTATTTCATACCTTAAATAGTATTTAGTATATAGAATTTATGCATGAGTGATATAAAACAAATATTAACTGTCTTAAATTCGTGTAATGGTCGAAATATTCCGGCTCGTGGAATGGAACAATCCATCTTTCACCTCGTGATTATATTTCGACCATCACACTCATAGACAGTTAATATTTGTATACTGTAGGCCTACAAAAATGGAAGCTCATGGATATCGACACAGCTATGGGCCCAACATTGTGCCGGTCTCACTCAATGACCAACATTTTCATGGTCTTCTCACCCACTAACCACTTTTTTGGTCAAATCTCTGCACAAAAGACCGCTATAGTTTTGAATCGTTGTTCAGCTACTCTGGGGCTATTTACGTCATTATCAATACCTGTACATTGTATCTTCAATTATTATTCAATACGTAAATTGGTCAGAAACTTTATAATAATAGAAGAAATGCTTATAAATTCGCCGGGAACTGCCGGATAATTCGGTATATCGTACCGGAGTCGGTTGTGACACTCAGCGTCATACTTGATGGACCGGTGTCTCCAGCTTCTGTTAATGCTGCAACAGTGATGAAATACGTAGTTCCCGCAGTCAGTCCACTCACGTCGCCACTCACGGCTGTGGCCTCTCCACCAGTGACATACTGGCCTCCTTGTCGGACCTCATACCGGTACTTTACGACGCCCCTACGATTACCACATGTAAGCGGGTTCCACCTGAAGGTTACTCTTGTTTGCGATACCGTCGAAAGCGTTAAACCAACTGGACGCGTGGCTGGTGCTAAACGTTATGGAATGAAAATACAAATTTTATTATCTTTCTCTATTATGTCTTTCTTATATTCTCCTCTCGCTCTCTCTCTCTCTTTCTCTCTCTCTCTCTCTCTCTCGATCCTCTTTGTGTAACATTGGAATAATAAAATTATTTAAACTTCCTTCTGCAATCAGAAAAGCCACATCCACTGCCACATTTAAGCAAATTCGATGTTTAAAGGCCCATTAGTGAACCGGAAAATCATCAAATTACATTTTTGTTGGTGTCATAGATGTGCCAACATTGCAGGTAAAGCCGAAAGCCGTGTATTAAGGGATCCAAAATGAGCGTTTATTGCGTTTCGACAGTATTTTTTGTGAGACATGAGAGCACCTCAGACCTATCGAATTGCATTCTGAATACGAAGCATGTCTTTCTGAAATCAAATAATTTTCTTTTTTTTGACAAATTATAAAAATTTGATATTTTTCAAATTTTTGATATATAACAGTCCTCGAAGTAAATTATATAAATCTAATGATATATTCTTAAAGTGTATGTAGCAGGAGGAAAAGCCGACGGTCAATTGAAAATTTTGACCTTTCATATTGAAGATATGGATTTTTTTTCCCAAAAAGACCTAATTTTTTTTGGTGTTTTGGGAAAAAAAATCCATATCTTCAATACGAAAGGTCAAAATTTTCAATTGATCGTCGGCTTTTCATCCAACCTACATACACTTTAAGTATAAATCATCAGATTTATAAAGTTTACTTCAAGTACTGTTAAATATCAAAAATATCAATTTTAATGATTTGCCATAAAATGTGTATTAAATTGCGAATTTCAAAAATCAAAATTATTTGATATCAGAATGACATTCTTCATATTCAGAATGCAATTCGATATGTCTGATGTGCTCTAATGTCCCAAAATAAATACTGTCCAAACGTTCATACCCCAGCCCTTAAAGACAAAATAAGACATTTTACATGAAATTATAATTTCTCTATGTATTTAAATAAGACTTCTAGGATCTTAATATTTTGTGTGTGGTAAGGGGGCTGGCATTTTCTTTGGAAGGGGGGGTCCCAAAAATACAGGGGGGGTCATAGAATTTTCAGACTAAAAATAGGGGGGGTTATAATTTTTTAACACCCAAAATAGGGGGTTATAGAATTATTAAGGGCTGGTGACTCAAAATTTTAGCACGCTACGCGCACATTCTTTAACTTCACAATCGAAATGTGCGTACAATCTATGCAGAATTTCTGTGCGATACGCGCGCCTTCTTTACACTTACAATAAAAATTTTAACGCGCTCCATGAACGTTCTTCGCTCTAAGTTTTGGTGTGCTCCGCGCCTTAGTTCCGGCAACAAATAATTTGTCTTGAGTCTGTGTATGTGGAAGGGGCGAGGGGGGTCATAAAAATTTCGACCCAAGATGGGGGGGTCGTAAAAATTTTTGCCCGCGATGGGGGGGTCATAAAAATTTTCTCCGTCACCGTCATATTTGGGACCCCGCTTCCGAAGAAAATGCCAGCCCCTAAGTTGCCTTGACGCTGATGATAATTTTTGCACAACAAAATAGACTTACCCACGTAGCAAGGAGCCCTTCTTAAAAGGATGGGAAAGTGTTTTGGAAAACTTTTAGCGAATACTCAATTTGTATTCGTCTTTTTGCGGAAAATGTGTATCTTCAATACGAAAGGTCAAAAATTTCAATGATTGTCGGCTTTTCTTCCCAGCTACATACACTTAAGTGCATATCATTAGATTTATAAATATTACTTCGAGGTCTGTATTATGAAAAATTAAAAAAATATAAATTTTTGATAATTTGCCATGAGTATAATTATATCGCCAATTTCAAAAAGTCAACATTATATAAGAGGGGCATTCCTCGCATTCAGAATGCAAATCGATATGTCTGATGCGCTCTCATGTCCCACAAAAATACTGTGTAAACATTGCTATCCCACCCCTTAATTTCTGCAAGAATCATTGCATCTTTATTAATTATGTTTGACTCAACTTTTGTGGACAGTTTATAATCATAATAATGAAGACATTTAATAAACTATTTGTTTAACAGCTAATTTCAACAATGGCCTATTGTTTGGATTACTTACTTCCCTGTGCCGTTTGAAACGTAGTAGACACACTAGTCGTTTGACCAGAGACCCCGCCAGATACGTCAGTTCCATAAACAGTTACCGTGTATGAGGAATAAGCTTCCAAGTTCCCTACGGTAGCAGTCATTTGCCCTCCTGTGATGGGCGTTAATGACTGTAGTGGGCCCGTTATTTGCTGACATTGGTCCCGGTTAGTAAGTTGGTATTCTACCCTGAATTGGGTGGTAGGTGATACGCACGCTGAGGTTGGCCAGCTCACTTGCACTGTTGTTGACGTTATTGTGGACACGTTAAGAGCAGCGTTGGCCATGAACGATGCTGTAATAATTATTTAGAAAAATCAAAAATTTGATAATGAGTAATGGTTACACTATATGAAAAGAAGTAGCACATCACACAAATTCGCTTTCGACAGCATAGAAGCCGGACGGTAAAATAACGTTTTACCCAAAGGCAAGCTTTTTAATTCCAAAATACATGATCATGATGTCCTAGGCTTACTTCGGTAAATCGTCAGTCTGGTATCATCAACATTGTGTCAGGGCATATTATTTGTGCATAATGTTCAGAAAACATTGCGAGGTGCACCATTGTACATTGAACTTTAAAGAAAGATACAATTTCTGTGCACGCTTTTGTGGGTTTGAAACATATATCTCTTTAATCAATGGTTCGAAAGCAGTAAGGGATGAAATCAAAATTCGATCGCCGGTTCCGGGCGATTCCGTCCGGTTGGAGCCGGTTTCCATTGTTCTAAACAATGGACCGCGGTTCAACCGCCGGTCAACTGGCAGTCGAGTTTTGATTTTATCCATAACACATAAAAAACATGTCAAGAGGTTAGGTTTTATGGTCAGGATATGGGCAGGGCTGTCAACTCTCACGCATTGGCCGTGAGTCTCACGCATTGGGTCACTTTCTCACGGTAAGCTAGTAAAATCTCACGCCCAAGTAATAAATCTCACGCAAAAAGCTGAAAAATGAGTAAAATATCACGCGTTGTCATGAATAATTTGTTGTTTCTACCACCCCCCCACCTTTTCACAGTCTCGAGCGCCGTGGCTCAAATAATAATCGGTCAAAATGAACATTGGAGTCGACAAATCCCGGTACGCTTCTGTCTCACACCAAGCAATTCCAAAAAGTTGACAGCCCTGATATGGGTGATGATGAAGAGTTCCTTCGAAGATGAGAAACATACTCTTGAAAAGAGTCAAACGCAAAGATATTGTACATACCGCTAGAATAACCAGATGTAGCTACAATTGTTCCGCTGTAAGGGCCTACTCCACCGCTAGTGACAGCTGCAACCCGGAAGATATATGAAGTACGACAATTCAAACCAGTGACCGTTACTGATCTTTCGCTATTGCCTGTGTCGAATGTATTACTACCGTCAAAATTCCCTCCTTGGCCAACAAAGGAATATCTAGTAATAAAATTGAAACAAATAATGAAAATATACACATTTAAATGGCCTTTATCTTACTATAAATAGGGGAATGAGAACCGCATGGGTTGACTATAAGCATGATAAGCAAGCTGCTTTCTTTCTATTTCTATAACAGTCCGGGACCGTTTGCAACATATTGAGTTTTGTGTCCTTGTCGCTTCTGCGGGTAGTGGGACTCCTGATCATGCTGATGAAGGAAATGTCATCTAAGGAAATGATGAAGGAAATGTCATCTAAAGCCAAATGAGCTATTCTTGGGGGAATAACCAACGGCATCCACAACTGGATCTGGGCAGCAGCAGATTTCAGTAGGAGATACTAGGCAGAAGACGAAGTCAATGACTGGTCTTTGGTCTTACTGGCAGATTTTTCTAGAGATTGGAGAGCTAATAGCAGGAGTCTAGGGAATGGTTTTTTTTCTACTGCCCAATAGTGGAAGGCAAAGGCAAACCACCACCGAATAATTGCCAAGTAAACATATGATGATGAGTGCAACTAATGTAAAGAGAGATATGACACTGTATAGTGAGACCCCCAGGCCTGCATGGGTCTCAAAAGATACTGGGGAAGAGAGAACAGATGACATATACCTGGCCGGCATCAATGACGCTGTCACGTTAAAGCCGCAAGGAGGCGTGGAAGCTGATAATCCCATGGAGAGTGATGCCAAATGTAACCTCTGGAAATCATTATTGAAGATTGCGACTTGGAATGTCAGGACGATGAATCTGGGAAAGCTAGACATTCTAACAAATGAATTGGTGAGAAATGATGTGCACCTAACGGGAATTTCAGAGATGAGATGGACAGGAAAAGGGCATTTCACCACACTAAGTAACCACGTTGTTTACTATTCTGGTACAGAGAGTAAAATATAGCATGGAGTTGCTTTTGTAGTCAATGAAGAAGTCGCCAAATGAATGTGTTCTAGGTTATAACCCGGTAAACAAAAGAATCATTAATATTCGTATCCAAGGCAACCGATGAATATGTCAGTAATTCAGGCATACGCACCCACCTCTGCGTCAAGTGATGAAGAAATTCAACAATTCTATGACCAGCTACAACAGTCCATAGACATGATAGATAGCATCACAAGAGAGACATTCTTGTCGTCACGGGTGACTTCAATGCTAAAGTTGGAGCAAGGAGCACCAATAAATATGTGATGGGCAGTAATGGCTTAGGAGAACAAAATGAGAGGGGAGAGATGCTTGTTGACTTTTGCCAAGAAAACAAAGTTGCAACCATCAACACCTATATACTTCAAACAACACCCAAGACGATTATATACCTGGTCATCACCAGATCAAAGCACCAGAAATCAGATTGATTTCACCTTGGTACAAAAAAGATGGAAATTTAGTTTCTTATCTGCGAAGACCCTCCCAGGAGCGGACTGTGGATCTGATCACCAACTTCTGATATCTACCATGAGAATGAAACTAAGGAGGATCAAGTGACAGCAAAAACCAGTCAGATTTGGTGTAGGCAAGATCAATTACCAATACAGAGTGGAAGTTAAGAACCAGTTCCAGAGTCTAATGGAGACTGACTCCGAAGAATCTACTGCAGAAGAACTGTGGCAAAATATCAAGAAATTAAGTGACAGAAACAGCTCAGGGGACTCTTCCCAGATGTAAGAGCAAGAAAAAACTCTGGCTTACAGAAGAGGTCTTCAAATTGGCTGAACAAAGAAGGAAGGTTAAGGCAAATAGTTTGAAGTTCGAAGTGGAGAGTATCGTGAGTTGAACAGGAAAATCCAGCAACAAATCAGAAGAGATAAAACTTCTTTCATCACCAAGAAATGTGCTGAAGTGGAAAATGATAGTGTGTCAGGCAAGACCAAAGACGTATGTATAAAAATATCAAAGCACTGAATTCCACGACTCAACGTACTGAAGGATGAAAATGGAACCATCCCAACGGAGGTCGAAGAAATTAAATTAAGATGGAAACAATACTGTGGAAAATTATATGCATCTCAAGAAGACAAGGCAGAGGAGGAAGATGGGGGGGTTAAAAGTGAAAACACTTACAGTGAACCAGAGATCCTGATGAGCGAGGTAAACCAAGCAATGAAGAGGCTCAAGAATGGTAAATCACCAGGAATTGACAACATCCAGGCAGAACGGTTGAAAGAGAGTGAAGGGCAGGGGGGGTGTTGCAATGATTCACAGACTATGTAACAAGATATGGCACAGTAAAGAATGGTCAGATGACTAATAAAAGGCAGAAAGAAGGGAATGTGCTAACAACCGTACCATCGCCTTAATTTCACATGCTAGTAAAGTCCTCCTACATATCATTGCTTAGAGAATTAAAAATCATCTTGAGAATGAGTTACCACCAGAGCAGGCTGGCTTTAGAAGGGAAGAGGGACAAGATACCAAATTGGCAATTTGAAGAATTTAAGGGTATACGAGGCATTGTTGGTCGAAGCAGCAAAAAAAAAAAAAAAACATCGATTTTTATTATCTGAATCAATATATTATTGAAAAATAACACTTTGGTGTTTTGCAAAAGTTCATTCTATAAATCATACACTTTGAAAACTTGCTTAATTTATTGTTGTTAATGAGTTATATACGTTTTACAAAAGTGTTGTTGTTTCAGCCCTCTTTACAACATAACTCAAGAACCACAGGACGTACAAAAGTATATCTGTGATATTTGAATTCTTCTACACGCTCGCTATGAATTGAGCAATGCAATCTTTGCTCACTATCATTCGCAAGATGCTG
This sequence comes from Amphiura filiformis, assembly GCF_039555335.1. Taxonomy (NCBI): domain Eukaryota; kingdom Metazoa; phylum Echinodermata; class Ophiuroidea; order Amphilepidida; family Amphiuridae; genus Amphiura; species Amphiura filiformis. The sequence continues at coordinate 44,760,292 of NC_092640.1, read as the reverse complement.
TGAACTATTTTTTTTTCTGCTTCGACCAACAATACATCGTATACTCTTAATGGAACAAAATAGGGAATTCCAGCAACCATTATAACTTTGCTTCATTGACTACTCAAAGGCATTTGATTGTGTGCGGCATAGGCAGCTTTGGAGAATAATGAAAGAAATGGGGTTCTCTGAGCATGTGGCCGATCTGATTAGCTCATTTTATCACAACCAAAAAGCCACCGTTAGAACAGAGAGTGGAGACAGTGAGTGGTTCACTATTGGGCAAGGCGTTCGTCAAGGATGCATTCTGCCACCCTACCTTTTCAACATATATGCAGAGTACATCATAAGGAGAGCATTGGTGTTACAGGTCAGGTGTCAGTCGGAGGATGAAAGATAAACAACCTCAGATACGCTGACGACACCACCCTTTTTGCAAAGTCATCAGATGAGCTTCAGGACCTCATAGACAAGAGTAAAAACAAGCAGTGAGGAATTTGGAATGCATATCAATGCCAAGAAAACAAAGACAATGATCTGTGGAGGAGATGCAAATTAGCAAGTGAATGTGGATGGACAAGTTGTGGAACAAGTTGACACTTTCAACTTTCTGGGATCCCTTATAGACAATGCAGAGGGCAGTTCACAGGAAATCAGAAGACGCCTAGCCATGGCAAGATCATCCGCAATCGCTTTGACAAATATATGGAAGACAGAGGCATTTCTAAAGCTACCAAGATTCATATTATGGATGATCTATCCGATTGCCTTGTATGGCTGTGAAACGTGGGCGGTTGGAATGACAGATAAGAAAAAGATCTTGGCTTTCGAAATGTGGTGCTGGCGGAAAATGCTGAGAATATCGTGGAAAGAACATCAGACCAATGAATTTGTAAGAAACCAAATTGGAGAGCATGCTTCCATGTGCCAAAAAATAGATCGTTTCAAACTGGCGTATTTTGGCCACATTTCTAGAAGAGATGGTAACAACATCGAGAAGATAATTATGCAAGGTAGTCGTAGAAGAGGTAGAGAGAAGCTTAGATGGACTGATGGAATTAACAATTAACAGGTCTTTCTCTCATCGCAGCCCACCGTCTGGCTCAAGACAGAAGCTGCTGGAATACCATCATCAACAGGGTCACAAAGGGTCAGTCATGATACATAGGACCACGACGACGACGCTTCTGCTTTGCGTTGGGGATGGACACTCTTCATGGCGTGAGACCTGCATTTGCTCCGGTTGGGTTTCATGGTCCCAGCTCACTTGAGGAAGTTGTTCTATTGTATTCACAAGTTCTTGACAGCTTGTTGAGCTCCTAGCTTCGAGGACTATCATCTGCATCTGCTTTGGCTTGGCAGTTGATGTGAAGTCAGACTCATACAGTACCCGAGGTGATTGGACTGATGTAGAACACGTAGGAGGTCGAGGCACAGGTTGAAAACAGTCAGGAACATAGTGCATGAGCGTAGGCAGCCTTGGATATCCATTCAGTTGCTTTAGCACGTGTGAATCGCTCATCATAGTACCTAAAATATGATCTTCCTGACGTGGTCTGTAACATGATACAACTCTAGAGCAAACTTTATACAAGATTGTGTGGTACACAGTACCGCCAGTAACAGTTTATGTCAGTAACAGTTGGGGCTGCACCTCAATATTTTATATTGGACTGCAAAGAACTGGCTGGTCCAGTCCGGAAGTTAGGCGGCATTTCATGATTTGACAGAATAATACAGACATATCGAAGACCGTCGCCATTAATAGCTCGATTTTATGAATTTCTGATGTCACAAAATATATAAGTCATACTGCAGTTACTGTCCGTTTTCCTATACACAACACACAGTGCTCTCACCATTGACGCGTGACCTCTACAAATGATGTATGTTGGAAGAATGGGCACTTGACTAGTTAACATCACTGTGTGAAAAATAACCAGCCAATATTTAAACTATTCTCCAAACTTCTAGCAAATATATTTCTCTAACATGACCTAAAATTACAGCTAGGTTAGATGTTCAGAAGGGGTCGCACTTTCGTAGAATATGAGTGAGGGCAAAGCTTAGCTAGCTCATAGCTAGCCAACTCCCCGTGTTAATTGAATGGAGATTTGACCGAAAATATTGAGCTATATTGGTAACGGACCGCTCCGTTCTGAAGGATGCCACAAAAAACGGTACAAGCTACATTTACACTATTCTATGAAATTCTAGAAAATATAGTTTTGTAACATGTCCTAAATTTTTAGCTAATTTAGGTGTTTGGAGAGGGTCGCACTTTTGTGTTTTAGGAAGGATATGTAAACGACAAATAACACCAAAAATATGAAGAAATTATTGCCAAACTGTGTTAAGTCAACAATCATTATGTTGCTCATTTTCAAGAATGCTGGTTAACAAAAAGCAGGCCATTGTCTCATTTCGTGAACAAAAAGCAGGCCATTGTCTCATTTCGTGAACAAAGGTGCACATACCATTGTTTCCTTCCGTTTCCTTTATAATCGGTTACCCAACTGAAGCTATAATACCAGCTTTATTGCGATATCGCACGTGTAAAACAGACACATGTGCACAACCAGAGAAGATCCGATTTAATCAGTTGAGCTGTTTCAATGAGTGTTATCTTGGTTTAATAGCTTTTAATGGGGTTTAAGTCCTGCAAAGGTCGAGATGAATTCTACTGTAGACATGACTGCATCATGTTTTTAGTTTAAATCGTGAGTAGCTCTCGTAATGCTCGGATGAGCCACGAAAGTTTCACTCGTAAGTCGAAATTGACTCTGCTTGTGTGAATACTTTATAAATAGCCATTGTTACCTGTAGCCAATGATAACCCCTCTCCGTGAACTGCATGGCACGTCATCAAAAACAAATGATATGGATGAATCAGTTGCAGAAACAGCTTGAGGATTACTTGGGGAGCCTGATGGAGCTGCATGGACAGAAATTAAAGTTCATAAACATTACGTTGACTATTACTCATGTACATACTAAATCGTTTGTGTTTTTGTATGCTGACTAGCTATATATAACTTGTATAATACTGATTACTGACTGCAATCATGGAAATGGGGCTACGTTATCAGAATAAAAAAAAGTTTTTTTACCATTCTTTACAAAGACACTTATTTTACAGGTGCGATGTGTAATCTGGGAGGAACAGTCACTAATTCGAATTGCAATTTTTCACATGTGTCCAATTAAACGGTTCATACTTGGATCATTTTAGCTTAAAATTGGAAAATTGCAAATTTGTGCGTGCGTCGCGCGCATTTGTCTCCTTCAATGTTCATATTTGATTATTGGCAGCTAAACATGCTACTTTCGCTCCGCTTCAACATATTATATTCAAGGATTTTACAACACCCTCCTCCCATGTCCCAAATAAATTTACGCCACTGCTGCCCCCCCCCCCCCCCCACACACACACACCTATTTAGTCCTCCACCGCCATCGCTGATCAAAGGGGGCCTTGCGTTCACATTGCCACAGGGCCCGTAACCCGGGCCCGTAATGGCTCTCGGCGGCATTGTTTACGGTATCTTAACCTAAAACATACAGTGCACAGACGAATTGATTTCGTACAGGCCCCATGTCACATGGGGGGAAATGGGAGATCACACAAAAACAGCCAGATTTCCTAAAATAACGACAAAATCTGTTAAAACAGGCTGCTGAATTCTGCACAAATGTGATAAATGAGGAGAAATGCTGCTAAATAGCCTTGAAACACCTTAAGGAAGGGAAAGCAGCTGGACATGATGGTATCACAGCAGAGGAATTAAAAGCTGCTGGTGATACAGGAATAGACATGATTCATAAATTATGTCGAAGGATCTGGGAATCGAATGTGTACCAGAGGACTGGGGCAAAGCAATCATTGTCCCCATTTTCAAAAAGAAGGACAAATTAGACTGTGCCAACTATAGAGGCATAAGCCTACTAAGTCTCGCAGGGAAAGTCTTCTGTAGCATACTTCACAGCCGGATAAAAAGCAAACCGAGGAGATACTCTCCGAATCACAAGCAGGGTTTAGACCAGGCCGTAGCACTGTTGACCAGCTTTTTACACTAAGCTGCTAAGACAAATAACAGAAAAATACACCGAAATAGACAAAGCGCTGTATCTCTGCTACATAGATTACCAGAAGGCCTTTGACACCGTGTGGCAAGATGGACTATGGGCAGCAATGAAGCACCTAGGTTACCCGGACAAGATAGTTCGACGCTTACAGGCTTTGTATGGCACATCGAAAAGTGCAGTGAGGGTGGACAAAGATATCACAGAGTGGTTCAGGACTGCCACAGGAGTAAGGCAAGGTTGCATCCTATCGCCACAGTTATTCAACATACTACTGGAATTAGTCATCAGTTTAGCAATCCAGGACCTGGACACTGGCATCAAAATCCAAGGCAAAACCCTCAACAACCTGCGGTTTGCCGATGACATTGTTTTAATGGCAGATTCAGAGGAAGATCTTCAATCACTTGTAACTCTAGTCCACACTCAAAGCAAGAAATTTGGCCTCACTATAAATAAGGGGAAAACTGAAGTTCAGATCATCAACAAAGTCAGCCACCCAATAACCATCTTCATAGAAAGTGACCAACTGAAGCAAGTCCAAACCTTCACCTACCTGGGAGGAGTTATTACAGAGAATTCAACCGGTACGGAAGACATCAAACGGAGGATTGGACTGGCAATGGGAAGCAAGCGGAAGTTATCCACAATATGGAAGTCAAAAGAAATTAGTATCAACACAAAAATGGAACTCTACCAGGTGTAATCTTGTAAATAGCAACATATGGGGCAGAAGCTTGGACGCTCAAGAAAAGAGACGAGAAGAGATTGTTGGTGTTCGAGATGTCTTGTTTAAGGTGGATAATGGGAGTCTCCAGAAGAGATAGGCCACGGAACACATCAATAAGAGAGGCAACAAGCAGCCAGGTCACAATACTAGACAAAATCAAAGCCAAACAACTGTTCTACTTTGGACACATCGTACGGATGCCAAAGGGCAGATACCCTAAACATGCCCTTGAAGGTAGAATACCTGGACACAGGCCTAGAGGTAGACCCCCAAAGCGCTGGCTTGACAACATAAAAAGCAGCTGCCAAGAACTTGGGATTACATCAATCTACAATGCAAGGAGTATGGTCACAAACAGAGGCATATGGACTTCCATGGTGAAACGGCTGCTAGCTCCAAGGTTCCCAGGATCCGAGGGAGGAAAGCAATAAGTCCAAAGTAAGTCCAAGCTGCTAAATATGTGTGATTTACCATTTTCCACCATGTGATATGGGGCCATCGTACACGGCTGTGTTGTTGGTATGCCTATTGTTTATCCCGACTGCTCATATCCTTAAGTACCAGACTCGGGACCAGACTTCAGTCCTGTTTATCAGGGACAGTCTGTGTAGCTCAGTTTTCATCAGTGAACATCTGCCTTTATCCTACCCAGGCAAATATGCATGAAGTGTAATTGGAACAGAAAAAAAATGACCTACCATCAGGGAGTGTCATAGTCTCTTCTACAAGGTTATCTCCCGCTACTACATCTCCAGTCACCGTATCCACTATACCGGGTGTTAACGTAATAGTATAATTTGTAAATGACGGCAAATCAGATAACGTCAACGAATTGCCAGTTATCGAATTGTGTATTGTCGTAGCGCCCGTCATTCCACATTGTCTAAGATTAGTTTCTGTAGAGGTGATACTGTACATATTTGCGTAGCAACCACCAGTTGCGGCATCCCAGCTGACAGTTATCGATGAAGTAGAAATTTGCGTTGTTTGTAAATTCTGAGCACATGCATCTGTATAAGCATTAAGAAACGTACTTTATTATTATTATTAAACAATTCTAACAAAACAATCTATGGGCCATCTTAAATTCCTTAAATCAGGACATTAAATTCGCCACAGGAGAAGAAAATCATTTGTTCGCCCTGGACACTCCCGAGGCTGAGATATATCCAATGCTTCCGGTACGTCTATCCCAAAGGTTAAACGCTCGCAAAACGTAGGACTATATTTCAAAATACATTTATAATTAGTTAAAAGGTGTAGGTTTGACACCAAAGAAACCTCCATTTAATCACGTTAAAAATAACAGAAATACGGCCATAATAAACAATACATTTTCCAATGATCAGTTAACACGTAGTGTGTTATCCTGCCTTGATTTTTAAAGTGTTAAGATTGTGAAGGACAAGAAGAAAAGAAAGCAGAAAAGAAGAAGCATGAAAAACAAAATAAAAGGGAAAAAAAGGGAAAAAAAAGATCAAATTTGTTTTGGTTCCAAATATTTATAAATCTACAGAGATTTTAATCTATTATGTTGGGAAGTTTAACAACTGCTCAGTTTGATCGCTTTGAAAATACAATTTGTGCAAAATAATTGATTATCGTCAGCCTGCTACGCTTTTTGCCTGAGTCATTTTTTGTAATTTTGAGAACAAAGTACAAAATATGGTTCAAGCATGCACATAAACATATTTATTCACCAATCTTTGCCCAAGAATAAATGATAATGATAAAAATGAAAGGGAATAATCCGAAATAATTAGGGTGATTACGTAACTGATGCATGCTTGAACCACAGTTCTTTGTTCTCAAAATTACACAAAATGACTTAGGCAATTAGCGTAGCAGGCTGACGTTATATCTGTGCAAGTAACCAAATATTATACATAAAGGCGCAGGATTGGTCATCGCAATGTTTTTTACAAATTGCATAAATAGCCAGAGATAGTTGCAATTGATGCAATTTATGTCGGACAAATTGTATAAATAGTTGCAATTTAAAAAAAGGAAGGTTTTATTTCAACCTCTAATGTACTGAATTGTACATTAAACGCAACTAAACAGACACAATGCAATTTGCAGGCAGCAGCTTAATCAGCGCCAATTTTGCAACATTGAAACAAACAACTATACAAACATCCAATCCAACCCAACCCCATCCCCCAATTTGTGTGATTTATGCCAGTCAATTGCACAAATAGCCTACAGTTGCAAGAAAATGTGCAATTTGTAGAAATAGCACAAATAGCCACGTATGTAAGCAATTTTTACAAAATGCATAAATAGCCACAGGTGTTGCAATTTGTGCCATTTATGTCTGTCAAATAAAATTTTCGGGGGCAAAAGCGAACAAAAATTCACGGTTGATTTAGCTCTTATTCCCGCTAATAGCGTCATTATACTGCCAAAATAGCGCTTGGGGATGAATGTCATAATTGCTTATATAGCCGGTACGTTAAAGCCCTTTCCACCAATTGCACAAATAGCGCTTACTGGAGGCAACTCAGATATGAAAAAATATTCTAAGTTAATAATTGCATAAATTGCACAAAGTGCTGACGGCTAGAAGGGACTAGGGGACGAATGTCATAATTGCTTATATAGCCGGTACGTTAAAGCCCTTTCCACCAATTGCACAAATAGCGCTTACAGGAGGCAACTCGGATATGAAAAAAGATTCTAAGTTAATAATTGCATAAATTGCTGACGGCTAGAAGGGATTTGGGGATGAATGTCATATGTAATTGCTTAAATAGCCGGTACGTTAAAGCCCTTTCCACCAATTGCACAAATAGCGCTAAGTTAATAATTGCATAAATTGCACAAATTGCTGATGGCTAGAAGGGACTTGGGGATAAATGTCATAACTGCTTATATAGCCGATACGTTAAAGCCTTTAGCCATTGTCAATTGCATATACTTCTAGCTATTTATGTTATTTGTGCAATTTATAAGTGTGGTAAAATTTCCCTATACCTTAAGTATGGGAAATCTACCAAAACAACCAATCCTTAATAATACCTGTTAGGGATGTTGTATTAGGCTGCTGTGTGGTTAATTTTTTTGTGGTCAATATCTCAGTGGTCACTTTCTCTGTGGTTGGTTCCTTTGTGGTTGGTTCTCCTGTGGTTGGCGGTCCTGCGGTCAATTCTTCTGTGGTTGACACTTGTTTTGAATAATAAATAAACAAAACGTTTTTAAGTGACATAAAACATACCATTTGATGACTATTCAATACAGTTCAGCCTTGATTAATTTAGGAAGGTTTTATCATGGAATAATTGATAGGAAGAGGCACTCCCTAATTTGCATGAGGCCGCATTCTTATTTAAATTAGCCATTGTGTTATAAATTCATATTCATGTTTACCGGTAGCACTTTACACCACCGCGTAGGGTAAGTCATGAATAATTAAGTGTTCTAAAGTCAAATAAGCTTCATTCTTTCCAGTCTTGAACAAAATAGTAGGCAGAGGCGGGAATCGATCTCGGTACCTCTCGGTTGAAAGGCACAGCGTACGACCACTAAGCTAAGTAACTATCTGATGTGAGACGTGTGATTTTAATCCTTGATATTGCTCAATGGAATAAATCGTGAAATTAAATCAATAATAAAAGAAGCACTGAGAGTTTTATTTAGGGCTCAAATTGGAGAAAGCTCTACTAGAGAAAAGGGAAAATATTTGTCTTTGCTCTAAAGAAAATGTTTAAGTTAGAAAATAATCAAATAAATTTAAATAAATATTTTGAAACAGAATGTTACGCCTCTATTGGAAGAAATATATTACAATAACTTGTCTATACTATAATTTATTATTTATTTATTATTTATTTATTTATTTATTTATTTATTTATTTATTTATTTATTTATTTATTTATTTATTTATTTATTTATTATTTAATCACTAACATTTATACTCACTTCATCACTCACTCACTTAAAATTAATCTCATTCTGATGACAAAACAACCCAATTAATTATATCATGAACAATATTATTTAAATTATTTAAATTTTGTAAATTTGACCAAATAGTTTATAAATGTCCCAGATAGATCAATTTGATTGTAGGTGCATGCAGTAGAAAATAGTCTAAAGACAATATATGCAAAGTTTAAGGCCTATTATGGTGGGTATACTTTTGGAGCTACATTTTATCTCAGTTCGAAATATGGTAAAAAAATGAAATGTGTAAAAAACGTGTTTGAAAATTAAATAAAAATTCCCTTTAAAGGGAAAGCCAGCTTCAATGCAGAAGATGCCTTGTAATTAGTTTGGGTGGTGGCATTTTTAGGATCACTCTTTTTTATGATCCATCATGTTTCATGACAGTCCACCAAACCATCAATGATGAGAACATGCACACAGAAACAGCAAACCAAACAACTCCTATAACTTCCTGTCAATTAATTACTCCAAATTGTTCTGTCTTTTTGTCTTTTCTGCCTTTTAGGCTACCCTTAGCTCATTATTAATATAAAGAAATGCAGTTTTTAGTTAATTGGCTAAAAACTGCCATCCTACTTGCCTTATACATGCACATTAATTTTATATTAATTCGCAATTTATACTTAATATAGCACATTATAAAATGTATAAAAACTGATATTGTTCAATTATAATAGGCCTACATGTATATAAATTATACCCATATCAAAAATAGGCCCTGAAATTGCATCGAATTTTTCCCGTTGAAAAGACAAAACTGATGTTTAAGATATAAATTATTTCATAAATGACATTTTGAGTCATTTTTATCCATAACACGATACAGATTATAGGATATTTTTACTTTGACTTTTACGTCCATAAAGGTTTTAATCATGTTATCAATACACTCACATCTCATGCTGTGCTGATCTCCAGGAGGTCTGCGAATGTAAATCTAAGAACGCCTGATAACAAGGATTCTATAATTTTCTTTCGTTGATATGCTGTGGAAACTATTAATAGGCCTGGCATGAACTTTTAATGTCATATTTCCTTCAAACCATAACTTTTGAAATTCTCACTCGTTTTCATTCGTTGAAACGGCAAAACATACTTTCTTTTTCTTACAAATCCAATAACAGGTCTATTATATATTTTCACCATAAAAAGTTCCGCAAAGTAATTCAAACCAACGCTAGTACCCCGTAATCTCTTTAGCAAACAAAGACGATCTCCGAATTAGATCATAGCCAGCTAACGCTGGCGAAAAAACGTTGTTTTTAAATCTTTTTATCCGATATGCATAAGTTTTAAAATTTTGTTTAATGTATTATCAAAAGTGCATTATGTTAATGTGTCTAATAATGAAAAACACATTGATATAATGATGATTTTTTTATTTCTCTTGACACCTGTCTCACTTTAACTTCAAAATGGCAATTTATTGCTCTCATTTATTTCAGAAAAATTAATTCATCCACCAATGCCAAGAAAACTACCGTCCACCACTGTCTATTTTACCATAATGACAGATTCAGTGATCATCCATCTTATAATATTGTGTGAAATAATATGTGGTCAGTAAATCAATCAACCAATCAACTCCCTTCTCTCAATGTTTTTGTTTTGTTTTCATAAAATTGTTGTAGGCCTATTTCTCTTTTGAAATCATTAGGGGCTGTGCAATAATTATGAGCCCTGGGGAGGGTAAAATTGGGGGGGCAAGAATTTTTGGCGAGCCACAAGGGGTGGGGGCAAGCAATTTTGGCCAGCCGAGAGGGAGGGGCGATTTTTGGCATGTGCAAGGGGGTGGGGCTAAGAATTTTTTGGCGGACCGAGAGGGGGGGTGCAAGCGATTTTTGGCAGGCTGAGAGGGGGAGCGATTTTTGGCGGGCCGTTCGGAAATTTTACCCCCGGGGGCTCATTATGGGTCCCCGGTGATAAAATTTCCAAACGGCGTGTCAAAAAATGCCCCCCCCCCCACCGGCCTGCCAAAAATCGCTTATCTGCAAAAAAAATTGTGACACCCCTCGTTGCACATCCAAATTATTGGGATCCCGCAAACCTTAAATTAAATAGATTCATGAGATTGGTGGATAGGCCCTCCTACCGTAAAGAAACAGATTTTTTACAAACTTGACCGATTATTGACCATAGGCCTATTTTGTTCAAAAGACAATTTGCATATTTAAGCGTTTCCGGACGCGCACTGTTATCCTAAGCCTTTTCGGAGCGTTTTATTTAATAGGCGTAGGCCTACCATAAATGTGTGCAAAAAATCCCCTCTCCCCCGGCTCAGAATTATTACATGCAGCCCTTGATAAACTCCAAAATCATTCAATCATTCTTTTGATAGACCTAAATTCTTCTAGTAGACCTATACACGTAATTCAGCAAGTGACATATCAGTGCAATGTACAAGTGCTATAAACGCCGTGCATCAGTGTGTCACTTCATTAATATTACTAACCGGCTCACACGCGGTAGTGTATAAATCAAAATTAAAACACTCGGGTGATTATATAATCAGTGGCCTCAGCTCAATTGAGGGCGTTTCAATTTATTACGTGATTTGGGAAATGCACAAGATCAAATACAATGGCGAGTAATGATTATTTACTTGTTTTTAAAAACAAACTGCTTAGGGCGGTAATAAACAACGTGTACGTCCGATAACTATAGATTGAATGATATTTATCATCACACGAGGAAACAAAAACAAACGAGGTCAGGGAGGTCAGTGGTCTCAGCTCTCATAGCGGGCGCACTTTCAAGCTTGGTACTCGCATTGAACAGACAAAGTTCGCAAAACTGAATGGCGGCTTTTTTGTCAACCGTAATTAACATGATCAAGGGTCGAACATGATATATTCATAACCGATCGATAACTGGACTCATTTTCTACCAAGCAAACCAGCGGGATTTGTCATAGGTTTGCGTGCTTAATAGAATAACCGTGAATTTAGTGTCACCCCCGTGGTTTTATTTCAAACTCTAATCGTGACCCGCAGGTCAAATTGCTAGAATTGAACATTAAACACACACAATGCAATTTGCAGGCAGCAGCTTAATCAGCGCCAATATTGCAACATTGAAACAAACAACTATACAAACATGCAATCCAACCCAACCACATCCCCCCAAGTAGGCAATGAGGATAAAGTGCCTATCCCAAGGACACAACACGTTGGCACGAGCGGGGCTCGAACTCACAACCTATGTATTATGAGTCGGGCGCCTTATCAACTCGGCCACACGTGCTCCCAAAATTGATCCATGATGGGACCTACAATGGTAGCCATAAGTCTTGGGACAGTTTTGATATGATAATGTAAATTATAACCCCCTCAGTTTCATCGTTTTGAGAAAACATTTTGTGCAAAATAATTGATTATATCTGTGCAAGTGACCAACTATACAGCTCACTGAATGATACCTGTTAGAGGTGTTGTACTAGGCTGCTGTGTGGTTAATTTCATTGTGGTCAATTTCATTGTGGTCAATTTCTCTGTGGTTACTTTCTCTGTGGTTGGTTCCTTTGTGGTTGGTTCTCCTGTGGTTGGCTGCCCTGCGGTCAATTCTTCTGTGGTTGACACTTGTTTTCAAAGATAAAGAAACAAATCGTTTTTAATAGTTGCCATAAAACATACCATTTGCTGACTATTCAATACAGTTCATCCTTGGTTGATCGGTCCATGATGGGACATACAATGGTAGCCATAAGCCTTGGGACAGTTTTGATAGGGTAATGTAAATAAGCGCCCCCCCCCCCCTGTCCGATCAATGTCGAATTTTGGTCACACCCACCTAGTGACACCCAACTCAAGTTTGGGCTTGACACCAAAAAAACCCTCCATTTTATCATGTTAAAATTAACAGGAATAATGCTATAATAACGTGTTCGTTTTCCAAAAGTGTCCCAACACATTTTGACGATGGTTGTAGCACTGATCAGTTAAAAATCCAGATAAACGAGAAAGTAATATGTTATCCTGCATTGATTTATAAAGAGTGAAATTTGTGGAGGACAATAAGAACAGAAAGCAGAAAAGACGAAAACTTGAAAAACAAATCAAATGAAAAATGGAAAGAAAGAAAGAAAAAATTTGGCACGATTTAAAATATTTACAAATCTACACAGAATGTGATCTAAAGACTGCCAAAAAAGTAACGCAGCTTTTATAAATATGCCTTTAGCGTCAGAACTAATAATTGTGTTTACAATATTTCAACATAGAAGTACGTACAATTTCGTACAATATTAACAACACAGCAGTGTTTTTAAAGACAAATACCCGAATATAAAAGTTGCAGCTATTTGTATTGACTTGAAGTCAGCGCGAAGATAAATGGAGGGGTTTACGTGCCACAATGCTTGCGTAATAACCATTGATCGCTGTAAACTGCAACTTTTTAAATTAATATACAGGGTGTCCCAGAATGATTTATACCGGGAAAGTTGTATTTTTGTAGGCATGAAGGGCATTACTATTGGTAGTATTGTTTCAAATTCTAAAATTTACATATTTAGCTTTCATAGATATTTTAGATTTTAGAAATTGGATGTTTCTAATAGAAGTTACAGGATATATCCAAGTTTTACAAAATTACATATTTAGTAAACCTGTAAAATTACAAGGAATTACAAAGGAATGAAAGAAAGATCAGTTTGATCGATTTGATATATTTTGTGCAAAATTATAAATAATATCTGCAAGACAGGTCAAATATTAAGACAGCAAACTGAATACCTGTTATAGGTGTTGTAGATTCCTTTGTAGTAAGCTCCTCTGTGGTGGATATCTCTGTGAGTATTTGCTTTGTGGTTGATTCTTCTGTGGTCTGCTCTGTGGTAAATATATCTGGGGTTGGCACTTGTGTTGAATGATAAAGAAATAAGATTTTAAAGTAAAATGACAAATCATTTTTGTGACTATTCAATACAGCCCAGCCTCAGTTTATCTATAGTTCCATGGTGGGACCTAGCAGTGGTCAGTGCAAAAATGATAATAAAGTAATGGGTTGCTATGCATTGAAAAAGTGTGAAAGGAAATAAGAAAAAGAAGAAAGAAAAAGAAAAGAAAGGAAACTAGAATTACGCGGTTCGTAATTAAGGTGGCACCCACACGACGGTGTGCAAATAACAAAGGTTTGTAAATAACATGACATAAAACTATGCGGCACATCAGGGCACCATATATTATCACAATACCAAGTTTGATATAATATTGGATGGCTGAGCATGATACCATAACATATCGGATGAGTCATAAAAATATCGGACGAGCCAACGGCGAGTTCGATATTTGTATGACGAATCCGATATGTTATGGTATCATGCGAAATAAGCCATCCAATATTATCATTATTAGGTTTTCTTAACTCCTAATAACCCTGAAAACATAATAATGAAGTTGATCGGTTATTGCGTTTAAGCTGCAGATTGATTTAATGAAAATGTAGGCAAAATATGCAAATCAGCTCATTAATATCCATACATATGCAAATGACATGACACAAAACTATACAGCACGTCAGGCTGTCATATCGAATCACTGTACCAAGTTTGAAGTTAATTGGTTATTGCGTTTAAGCTGCAGAGTGGATGAAAATGTAGGTACAATATGCAAAGAATCTCATTAATATTCATAAATATGCAAATAACACGACACGAAACTATACAGCACATCAGGCCACCATATCTAATCACAAGTTTGAAGTTGATCGGTTATTGCGTTGAAGCTGCAGAGCGGATTAATGAATTTGCTTCCGCCCAGATAACCAGCCAAACAAACAACCAGGCAGGCAACCATCTGGATGATAACATAAGCCCCACAAATGTGTGGGGGCCAAAAAGGAAAGAAAGAAAAATAAGTTTGATCGATTTGATATATTTTGTGCAAAATGATTGAAAATATGCAAAACAGATCATTAAGACAGCTAACTGAATAGCTGTTATAGGTGTTGAGGATTCCTTTGTAGTGAGCTCCTCTGTGGATATCTGTGTGAGTATTTTCTTTGTGGTTGATTCTTCTTTGGTTGAAGAAGTGTAGTGTAGGGGAGAGGAGAGGAGAAGAAAGGAGAGGAGAGGAAAGAAAATAAATAAAGAAAAAGAAAGAATAAATTTGGTGTAATTTCAAATATTTTAATAAAATCTACACAGATAATTTGGTATAAGTTTGTATTGATTTGATGACTTTGATAACACTTAATAACTTAACACACAAAATAATTGATATCTGTAATAAAATATTATGACAGCTAACTGAATACCTGTTGTAGGCGTTGTAGTCTCCCCTGTCCCTGTGGTTGATTTCTTTGTAGTTGATTTCTTTGTGGTTGACATATCTGTAGTTGATGACTCTGTGGTTGATTCTTCTGTAGTTGGTTGCTCTGTGGTAAATATTTCTGGGGTTGGCAATTTTTAATGATTAAAACAGGTTAAGTGACATGACAATCATTCAACATTAGAAAGATTTGGCATCTCTGTATTCAATAGTAATTTTTTTTAAATATTAACAATTGTGAATGGAAAAAGAAGAAAAGACAGAAATTTAAGGGAAAAAGAAAGAAAAAAGAACCAATTTGTTCAACTACTGCTCAGTTTGATGTTGATGAAATTTGCGTAAAACCCGGGCGCAAAATAATTTCAGATATTTGCAAGATTGGTCAATTCACACTGTAGTATTCCATCTGCAAACTTATATGCCATTATGCATATAAGAATGTTTTTGTTTGTTTTTTGACGAAAGAGACGATAGGCAGACACCCTCCACAAAAACATTACAATAGATTACAAGTTTGCACAGCCACCTGTATCAGTAATACCGGGCTGTAATATAGGGCCAAAAAATGTTGTGTTGCCCTCAAGCATTTGTCAAGTGGGAAAAATGTAAAAGTTGGGTCGGTTGGTAGATTTTTTTAAAAACCTTCAGGTTCTTAAAAATCCTCACAAATATTAAATAATGCTTCTGCCATTAATAGGAATATTTGTCAATTTTGACTAAGGCGCATGAAAGTCGATTCCGAGTTTATCGTCCCCCGCCCGCGTCACTTTTTGGAAACCAAAATAGCCGCGTCAAATTTTCAAAATGCCAAAATAATTCATTATTTTCAAATTATCAGTGTTTTCACCAGTTTTAGCAATTGGAAACATGTATTTTTGTTTGTAAAACATATAAATTCATAACTTGGAAGCAAAACCAGGCTCTTATCTAACTTTTCTAGTCCCTGCCCATATAAAAAAACATGTTTATAACTCACACATATGAGTTTGGCTTTAAATCAACATGCATTTTAGGTCAATAATGAAATCTGATGAAATAATGAAAAATGAAAAATGAAAAAGTCACCTCATCAACATGGGAAAAAAAGGGACGATAAACTCGGAATTGACTTTCATGGGCCTAATGGATACTTGTTAGATAATCAATTTTAAACTAGGAATTCAATAAAATATTAGTTTTATGTAAAAAACATTGATTTTGTGGAATATATCTGTAAAAATCATCATTCCAAAACACAATTGTGACCCTGATTTTTCAGGATTTCGGGTTGGTTACTAAAGGCAACACAATAATTATTTTGGTTCTAGTTGTTCATATTCCAAATGAGGTTTTGTAGAGGGTGTCTGCCTTCCATCTCTTTCGTCTAAAAACACTAATATAGAGGAATTATGCCTGTATATGGAATTGCTGTTCCTGGTTTTGTCAGAGTGGGTCACATGCTTGTAGATGTATGATGGTTAACTGAATATATACCTGTGATTGATTTCTCTGTGGTTGACATATCTGTTGATATCGCTGTGGTTGATTCTTCTGTGGTTGGCTGCTCTGTGGTAAATACATCTGTGGTTGGAATGACAAATAGGTTTTAAAGTGACATTACACACATCATTTTTGTGACAAATTAATACAATTCTGCCTCAATTTTGACAAATCCATGTAAGAAAGTAATGTGCTATACTATGATTTACAAAGTGTTAAAATTGTAATGGGTAAAGGAAATGAAAGATGTAAAAGAACCAATTTGCATCTGTAATATAGTTGCTCAAACTGCAAATAATTTTTTGTGGGATATCTGCCTTTCATCTCTCTTGTCCAAAAGACACTCATTTAGAGGTATACATGCTTGTAGATGGAATTCTACGGTATTATGGTTAAATGAATATATACCATATATATGTGTTGTAGGCTCCTCAAGCTCCTCTGTGGTTGATTCTTCTGTGGTTGGCTGCTCTGTGGTAAATACATCTGTGGTTGACATATCTGTGGTGGATTCTACTATGGTGGATTCCTCTGTGGTGGATTCCTCTGTGGTGGATTCCTCTGTGGTGGATTCCTCTGTGGTGGATTCCCAATGTGGTGGATTCCTCTGTGGTGGATTCCTCTGTGGTGGATTCCTCTGTGGTGGATTCCAATGTGGTGGATTTTTCTGTGATTGATTCCTCTGTGGTTGTTTCTTCTGTGGTTGGCTGCTCTGTGGCAAATACATCTGTGGTTGGAATGACAAATAAGTTTTAAAGTGACATTACACACATCATTTTTGTGACAAATTAATACAATTCTGCCTCAATTTTGACAAATCCATGTAAGAAAGTAATATACTATGATTTACAAAGTGTTAAAATTGTAATGGGTAAAGGAAATGAAAGATGTAAAAGAACCAATTTGGTGTAATTTCAATAATTTCAACAACACAGATTGTAATGTTGAAAAGTTCAACAACTGGTCAGTTTGAGGTTGTTGGTACAAAATAATTGATAATATTTGCAAGAAAGATCCAATACCGTAGAATTCCATCTGCAAGCATATATGCCTGTAATTATATGAGTGGTTTCTTGTTTGACAAAATACATAATAGATTGGTCTTACATTAATACATGTTTGTACAGCCACCTGCATCTGCCTTTCATCTCTCTTGTCCAAAAGACACTCATTTAGAGGTATACATGCTTGTAGATGGAATTCTACGGTATTATGGTTAAATGAATATATACCATATGTTGTAGGCTCCTCAAGCTCCTCTGTGGTAGATTCGTCTGTGGTTGGCTGCTCTGTGGTAAATACATCTGTTGACATATCTGTGGTGGATTCTTCTATGGTGGATTCCTCTGTGGTGGATTCCCATGTGGTGGATTCCTCTGTGGTGGATTCCAATGTGGTGGATTCCTCTGTGGTGGATTCCAATGTGGTGGATTCCAATGTGGTGGATTCCTCTGTGGTGGATTCCAATGTGGTGGATTTTTCTGTGATTGATTCCTCTGTGGTAGATTCTCCTGTGGTCGATTCTTGTGTTTGCACTTGTGTTGAATTACAAAGAAATCAAATTTGTTGGAGTAGTAGTCGTGTAGGAAGATAGGAGCCCACGAAAAAAAATCATGTTCAGAGTACCATTTATTATACGTAGGCACACTTTCGATAAATACCTTGACTTTGGTATAAAATAGTGTAAAATTGCACATTTCTATGCACTTTGTGCGAAATGAACCCAATGTATATCAACTTCCACTTCAAAAAGTAAACAACTTTTTTTTCGTTCAGATATCCCAACAAAATTGATATGGAAAATAATAAGGAATAGTTATAGTTATAATTAAAACCATCTCTTTTCAGCTAAGTGTTGCCTAAAGGTGAACACATGAAAGCAAAGCTCATCAACAGCTGTTAGTCATTTTGAGGGTTAATTCAAATACCCGAAGAGAACCAATTCCACCAACTCCAACTCTAGTAAGGGACGCACCATTTGATACTCGGGGGGGGGGTAGGAAGTTGGGGTCGGGGAAAGAAATTTTTTTCCAAAGGCGGCAAGTTTTTTTTTTAATTTCATGTATTTATACACAATTAGGTGGGGGAAGTTTTTAATTTTTTTTAAATGTTAGTGGGGAAAGTTTTTTTTTTGTTTACTCATGTAGTGGGTGAAGTTTTTTTCCAAAAACTTCCTACCCCCACCCAGACAATCTAATGGTGCATCCCGTCCCTAAGCTTCATTTTAATTTGCGTCCTTGTTTTCATTCTGCATCTAATGCTTTTTGCCATAAAACGCGCTGTGTGCCAATAAATTTCAACCGGGTAATGGCCATTGTTCGTATTGCAAACTGGCAATTTCTTTTCTGCACAACCAATGTAAATTCGTAAAACATATGGCAAGATATTTTC
This sequence comes from Amphiura filiformis, assembly GCF_039555335.1. Classification (NCBI taxonomy): domain Eukaryota; kingdom Metazoa; phylum Echinodermata; class Ophiuroidea; order Amphilepidida; family Amphiuridae; genus Amphiura; species Amphiura filiformis. The sequence continues at coordinate 44,741,412 of NC_092640.1, read as the reverse complement.
AACATGCTGTACGCAAATTGTCAGAACCACATTATTGGCACAATTTTTTTTTTTTTGCCGTTTTGAATTCTATGCATTTACTAACCACAAAAGCTACTTCAAGCTTGGTTTTTCGACAGCCATTTTGAAACAGCACCCTCAACCTGAAATTCCTGCCATTTGAAGAGATTGAATATCTTTTAAATGACTTCCAATGCTTTTAAAAAACAATTTAAGATCAATTTTGCAATCATTTAGCCACAGAAATATTCTCTCCCATTAATTTTGCTTGAAGCATGTGTTGTCTCACAAAATTGAACAGGTTTTATTTCAGCAAACAAACAAATATTGCAGTAATATCAGCATATTTTTATTATTCATTTTAATTTAGATACAAAATCTAAACAACAAAAACAAAAAAAACAAAAAAAAACACCACTTTGCAATAAATATCAGAATAGCCCTTAAAGTTTATGACCAAAAAGGGCTGCATTTATAACAGACAATGTTCAGGCATGTGAATGACCACACATACTGCTGAAAAAGCTGACATTTCAAAAGCTCCTTTACTTTTGTATATAGCAAGTGTGAAAAATAAGAGGAAATCAAAAAAAAGAAGAAAAAAAACAAGGAAATCATATGAAAAGAACTCCTGCATGCCTAAATGTAGGCCGACCCATTAACCTTTACATGTAGTCAATATGGTAACAATGCAGTTCAGGTCGGCTATGTATTTTAACTGGTTTGTGCTATTGTTAAAACCAATTTAAATGAGGCTTATGAATAATGAAGTACCTCTTGCGCACTTTTCGAACATTTTACATGCATAGTTTGGCTAAGAATAATATATCCTATATCATAAAATATTGAAAATTTAATTAATGATCATTATTGTATAACAATAAATAAGCGACCAATACCAAAATAAACCAGTTCATGGGTGATAAAGTGAGAATTTTGGTCATTTTCTAACCGCAATTAATCAGTGATGATGTTAAAAGGGGCCAGATATTTCTCTTTTTAAAAAAGTTCATGTCCCACCCAAAAATGAATGATGAGTGGTTATATTGCCTCTTTCTTGTGTTGAAATTTTGTAGTGATTTGTTGCTCTAAACGTAGTTTATCATACTGTAAATTTTGTTCATTTTGAACAATTCGTATAAAAAACTAAGTTTTTTAACTTACGTTTTAGTGACGTTCACTAGTATACAAATATTGACTGTTATGAGGGGGCATGGTTAAAATTATAGGCCAAGGTGATCTCAAAACCATGACTATGCCCCGAGGCGTAGCTGAGAGGCATAGTCATGGTTTTGAGATCACCACGGGCCTATAATTTTAACCATACCCCGAATAAAAAGTCAATATTTGTTTTATACACCAAATCTTAAGATTCTTGTCATCTGTTTGGTTAAAACTTAAAAGTATCAATTTTGGAAAGAGAAAGTAATAGTTTCAATGCGAACGGCACAGACGATGTCCGCGTAATTATAGCGCGCGAAAACATTAACGCGTGCGTAATATCATTTTAAGCTGGGAACAAAGCACACGCAGAACTATGCCCGCAAAAGCGGGCATAGTCAAAACTATGCCCGCTCTTTTAACCAATCAGATGGCGGGAATCTTTAGATGAGGTATATAATGGCTTCTTCAGACTGGCAACTCATCACATCTGGCTGTGTCCTTTTATGGGTAACAGGAGACACCGTAGAGGGTGTGATGAGCCCGGGGGTGATGAGTTGGTCAGATGATGGTGGATGCGATATCGCTATTTTGACGTCGCCATTGGATTAACACATAATCATGAAATCTTCACAAACAATTCTAAATTTGTTATGTGGTGTCAAAGCAAAATTATCTTACTCTAAAACCGTTGGGGTTCTGCAAAGTACCCCACTGCAAGTATGTTAATTGTCCATTTATAATCGCTAACCGTGTATTGTGAATGGGGCTGTCAGCCCTGTATCTTCGCCAGCCTCGTACGTCCGTGTTGCGTGTCCTATGCCGCCTGGAGTTGGTCAAAGATGTTGTTGAGGAATTGTTCAAAATTGGACAAAAGGTCACAGTCGATGTGAAACCATGAAGTACAGTACCACCAACAGCCATTTTGTTCATTATAACGAATATGCGGTATGTTTACTGTCTTCGCGTAAACGTCATGAACGTGGCCATATCGTGTAAACGCGAAGTTTATGGGCAAAAAGGACCCACAATGGCGACTTTGGTAGAATCTGCTGGAAAAGTGCTTTGAACCCATAGTTAGAGCTAGTTTATGATTTGGTTTTCAAATTAGGAATTTTTTTTTCCAACTGCAAGGATAGTTTCTGGGCGCAGTATATATTTACGGTCTTTCTTTTGCGTAAACATAAAGTCATGCAATGCTATATCATGTAAACACGAAGACACACAATGCGCCATCGCACTATAACGCGAAGGCACAAGATGCTGGCGCTATTTGTTAGGCACCTACGATTAAACAATCAGCCCTCATGGGATTTTACCTGTTTGTGGATAGTCTGTATAGTTTATCATGTTTATGGGCAAAAAGCACCCACAATTGCTACTTTGGGTAGTATCTGTTGGGAAAAGTACTTTGAGCTTCAATTGGAGGATTTCTTACCTGCATTACATACCAGTAGTAGCAGTATCAAAGAAAACGTCTGCATGCGTCGAGTCTCCATCTGCAAGGAGAAAATTATACCAATGATTATCATGAAATGATTAGATCTGTGGATCTTACAAATAAATAAAAAGGTGATCTTCTGTAAACGTAATATTCGCAAATGTAATTTTTTTTATTTTTGCCGATTACAGTGAGCTACCGTATTTTGCTTGTTTTGAAATTCACAATTTTGAGTTATACACCTATTCAAGGATGAACATATTTACATGGTAGCTGTGTTGAGCACGAACAAGATAAAAAGACATTCAGCCTGGAGATCCGTCAATCCCAAACTACGGTATTCAGTGGCATGCGCAGCACATTGAAAGTGTGGTGGGAAGGTTGTTCAGTTCCCCGAAAGGAGTCTGATTAGGAGTGTAAGGTGCTGACGAAATCAGTCATTTCGGGGAAATGACTGATTTCCCCCGAATCAGTCATTTCGGGGGAAACGGACTGATTTCCCCGAATGACCAACAAAAGTGGGGGGCGTGGCCCCCCTGCCCCCCCCCCCCACCCTTGCACACGCCATTGACGGTATATTCCCCACAAATGTCATCATTGTTACAGTTGTTGAATATTTTCTATGAACATCTGCAGAGATCCATCAATCCCAAACTAACACTATTCCCAACACATCATTATATTTGCAGTTTCAGAATATTATCTAATGTGCGTAGTAACTAACCCCTAATAGTGGGGCGAAAAACACTTTTTTCTCGGATCGACTTGGAACTCTCGGAGAATTTTACTGGGGTACATACTACTATTGTGCTAAAATATCAGTAAGATCGGAGCATGTTTCGCCCAGGCAGTCGATTTTCACAAAATCCCTACTTATTTGCTATTTCTTACTGTATAACTCTGTATAGAGAAATCAGTAGAAACAACCTGGGAAAAGTAGGCATGGAGATGACATCATAGCCAATATTAAACAATTTGGGTAGTTTGTTTAGACCTCATGAACATCACCAAATAGCAAGCAGTCTCTAATTGGCTACCATTATTTTTTGCTAAAGACATGTATTTAGTTAAATATTGATGATATTTGAGTTGCTATATGAATGGGTAGTTCTAGTGAGTCAAATTTCACAATCTTGGTCTTGTTGGTTAGATATGAACTGCAAAAGTCCAAACAATACATGAGATATGATCTTAGAGCAGCTCTGACTTGACCAGGGGTTAAAGGGTCATGAGACGCCTGATTTGTAGTAATTTTCAAAGCTGTGTGACCTCTTGACCTCTGGTCAAAACATGGATAGCCGAAAATCATATATCATTTATTTTTAAATAATGAAGAAGGAGGCGGCCTATATGCTTCACCCTAGCAGGGCGTAAGACAATGCGAAACACAAATTAATATATGCGAGGATCGGAAATAAACGATGCAAGCCCCTGCTAGGGTGAAGCATATAGGCCGCCTCCTTCAAATTGGCCGCTGAGACACAATGAGAGAGTTATCATGGGGACTTAAGTTGAGATTGCCCGAGTACCGACTGTCACTGTGAACTCAGGTAGTACAGTGGTAAAGCTCTGGACCGGTAATCCAGCGACCGGGGTTCAATCCCCGCTGAGTCCTGATTTTTTCTCTCTCAATATTTTCATATGCCAGTTTGCTCGAGCCCCAATCACGCCATCATTTATTTTTGGCAATGCTGCAGTTCATATCTATGCAACAATACCACATTTGGGAAATTTGACTGAGTAGAACTGAGGAAATGCTCCATAATGCTACCCCTACCCCTTAATATAGCAACTCAAATATCATTAATATTTAACTTACCTTCGTGTCTTTAGCAAAAATAATGGTAACCAAATGGAGACTTCTTGCTATTTGGTGATGTTCTAGAGGGCCCAAACAAACTACCCGAAGTGTTTAATATTGGTTAGGATGACATCTGAATATCTACTTTTCCGAGATTGTTTCTACTGATTTCTCTAGAAATAGCAAAAACGTAGGGATTTTGTGAAAATCTACTGCCTGGGTGAAGCATGCTTCGATCTTACTGATATTTCAGCACAATACTAGTATGTACCCCAGTAAAATTCTCCGAGAGTTCCAAGTCGATCCGAGAAAAAAGTGTTTTTCGCCCCACCCTACCCTTCAATGAATAAGCTAAGCACTAATGTTTTGCAAAGCGGCGTCTGACTTTGTGTGGGCGCCGAGCCTCGGCGGCGCACTCGACGCCCATGGCTCCCCTATTGAAAATTCCTGGATCCGCCCCTGTAACCATATGAGTAGGCCTAGGTATAAAATAGTTGAGCAATTTTTTCGTTTATGGATGAATTTTGTTTTAATTGATACAACCTTTTAATTAGGGAGTGTTCATAAATACTTTGGTGGGGGTGGAAAAGTTGGCGCCTCGCGAGAAAGCTGCAGTTACATATTCTTCCTCGTGAGAAAGCTGCAATTACATATTGGGGGTGGAAACGTTGGCGCCTCGGACACAATTGATCCCCCTTTTTTAGGGTCTAAATTTTTCTGATCCCACCTCATGTCTATAAGAATAACAAACGCTATAAGATACTACTAAAATAATGAGCGAAGTGTGTGGGGGTGTGTCGGGGTGGGGGTGTCTGTCTGTCCGGCTATGTGTTTCGCCGCACTTCGACGCATCGATCCGATATATATAAGGTACCGGAAAAAGCATGTCCTTCAGCTGGTTTTAAAGGTCGGAGGTGAAGGTCAAAGGTCGTGGATTGCAAACTTCGGGCTCAAACTTGGTGGGCGTAATACTTGATACCAGGGGAATATAATGTGCAAAATGAAATTGAGGTCAACCAAGGTCAAAGGTCATCACGGAGATTTCAAATTTCAAACTTTGCCCGATTGGGCTCAAACTTGGTGGGTGTAATCCTTGATACAAGGGACATATATGGGCGAAATGAAATGAAGGTCAACCGAGGTCAAATGTCATCACGGAGGAGTCAAATTTCAAACTTCGTCCGGTCCGGCTTAATACAGGAGCATGAATAAAATCAAACCAGGTCATCAGGGGTAAAACAGCATCGCTATCAGTTGCTCTCACAGCTACGAGTGAACTAGTAAATCTAATTTAAACTTAATTTTATTCCAAAGTATTCATATGACATTGACAGGTATCTAGATACAATTGTGTATACTTAGGGGGCCTACTACTTTTATAGTACTGGTATATGCAATTTGAAGTCAATTCTAGATAATTTGATGGTGCTGCTTTCAATTGGATCAGTTCATGTCACATTGATGTTTCTTCAACTCTGATATCATCAGTATACATGGTATAGAGACTTCGCCAACACTGATATCAGCAGTACACAACTTCAACAGTTTATGCAGAGGTTTAAAGGTTCTATAAAACATGTCATTCCAGAATAAAGTGCTACGACACAAGTCATTGTTTCTTCTGATGAATATGGGTATTTAGAAAATGCTTAAAATATCCTTTAATTTTGTTAAAGTTGAAGCTTGAGAATACATAATTGAATACTTAACATTTATTTACATGTTACCCCAGACATTTACCCTGACATTTTTGATCCCCCCTATTTACGACTGAATTTTTGTGACCCCCATATTTTCCACCCCCCTCCAAGTATTTATGAACACTCCCTTAGGTAGATTCAGCCCATGTTCAAAATTGTTACATTTTGACGAAACTATACATTTTTTTTTGAATTGACACCACCACCAGGAGTTTTTCCCACAATAATGACATCATAAAGTTTAAGATTCTATAGCTAGCAAAATGTACATGTAGTTTACCACAGACTTAAAACGCAGTATGTGCCGTGACCGTCTGCACACCTAAAGGGGCGTGCTCAGATGGTCATAGAATTCTTGAGGACCGGCGTACTTGAGAATTGTAATTCCTATCCACACAACTCTATTAAAAGCTGGAATCCTTGAGTTTTGCAATGCTTGATGCAGTAGCGTAGCCAGTGGGGTGACAAGGGGGTAGAGTGCCCTCCTGACAAAAAATGCAAGAAAAAAGTGCCCCTCTGACAAATAATGAAAGAGAAAATCTGGAGGGCAAAGGAAAAGAAAAGGCAATGAGCCAGAAAAGGACCAATTCAGGAGCCCCTTTTCCACCAAAATCCACCCCGATCATGGGCCAAAATAGTGTAATTTTTTTTTTCGCGCTGCGCGCGCACATTGTCACAATAAAGCCCTTTTCATCCCTATCATGGGCGAAAATAGTATACAAATATATACTGCCATGAGAGGTTCTGGTTAAAACTATGGGCCCGAGGTGAGATCAATAGTACTATTTTCCTGAGGTGCGCAGCCCGGAAGGAAAATAGTATTAATTGATCTCAACGAGGGACCATAGTTTTAAACCAGAACTTCGAATAAAGGCAGTATATATTTGTTTTATATACTTCATTAATATGTTCTTTGTTCATTGATTGGTTAAAAGAAAATTATTTGATGTTTTGACTCTCCAGCTTCTATCCTGAGTGAACAGCACGGCCAATTTAAGCACAACCTATATTTTGCCCTTCAAAAAAATCGAATAGGCTAAAATCGGGCTAACCAATTACAGCAGCGCGAAATCAATCTATGGTAGTTTCGCGTGCGTGAACTGTTCCGTCGCATCGAATGCGCGCACGCGGAAGGCATGGTCAAAAGTACTATTTACGGCTTGGAGGTACTATTTACGGCTCATCCGTGACATTGAAAATACTATTTACGGCTTAGAGGTACTATTTACGGATAGGAGTACTGATGGTAGAACTATTTTGGTCATGTGACCCACTTTTAACCAATCAATGAACAAGAATATATTAATGAAGTATATAATGTAAAATACAAAATTTTTGTGTGCTATACACGCATATCGTCCCATAAAAGCCTCTCTAAAATAACAAAACCGGTATGTATTGTACTATGATCCAACTGCAATTTTTTTTCGTCTGTGCCCAAAAATGTTATTTTGCCCCTCCTGACCAAGAAAGCTGGCTATTCCTTGAGTCAGTAAAGTAAAATCAAATTTTGAGATTTGCTCAAAAACTGTTAATTTTGCACGAATCTGTTATGCTAGTTGGATTCCTTGCATCATTTCCTTTCTGAAAATACTTTTATATACTTCTCATTGAGATACAATAAAAAAATCTAAATTAAAGGTATACAGGTAATATTGGATTTTTGGTGTTGGTAAAAATGTTTTAATAATATTTTAAATGTCGGGATATATAAAGGTCAATAAAACGTTTTGTATGAAAACACACTACAAAAATATTTTTAAACGTTTTCAAAATGTTAGTGTAAAATATTTTTTGCAAACATTTTTTGCCATATATTTTGTCACCACTTTTAAGTGGTTATTTAAAAATAACAGTATGTTAGAATATTTGGAGTAAGTTATCAAAAAACGTTTTTGAATGTTATAAAAAACGTTCATACCCTTTATATACCCTTTATATAACCCGATATACGAGGGTCGGTCAGTATGTAATAAGAGTTGACTTGTGACGCCATATATGGATTGTTTTCATGGCATTTTTCAATGATCCCATAAACACTGTACCTTTGTCTTTCAAATAACACATGTAAAAATTATATCGCACACATGATTACGTAACAGCATTAGCATAAAATCAATGGTCTAAAGTAACTGGCTGAAAATGAGTCGTTCTTGTTAAGGGAAATAAGAGGCTGAATTGAGGTATTGTTGTATATTTTATATTTTCTCGGGAATTAAAGTATGGAGAATGCTGCCTTTTGGAACAGTAATAGAACACAAACTTCCATTTCATTAAACCATGTTTGGTGGGCTGTAAAGGTTTTAGTTTATTTAAAATGCGTGGTCAAATATGTTTTATTTTTGACAGAAACAAGACTTTCTTTCTATAAACATTTTGATATTGCCAACAATAGCAAATATGGAAATTTAAGTGTTTTTTTTTTTTGCCAGTTCTGTTGACTAATCCCCAAATATTAAAACGGGAGTCTCCCTAGAAAATATTTGAAACCGTGATTAAAATATAACTGTTATTCTACTATTGTTACATTTATACAAAAATAGTGGTACAGAGAGAGAGAGAGAGAGAGGCCATCGTTTGAATGAGAAATGTATTTTAAAAACTTTTCTGTTCATTTGAGGTTGAGATCATCCATAAAAATTCATGTAAATATTATAATTAAAATTTTCCTAGCATTTTGTAAAATTTTAGGCCCTATTTTGCAATTTGTGTGCATTTCCAGCATGTTGTATCGGTCATCACACCTACGCATGCGCAGATTGTTGTTTGATTTGCACCAGTTATCATGGTACTGAGTACCAGCTCTCACACGTGACCAGTCATTATATTTTAATCTGTTTCATTTTGGAGATAATTAATGTCATTTGTAATAACTGCTTTATTTTCACTTTCGCCATTTTTGTAAAATAATGTTGCTTCCATTCAAGCCCTAAAGTTGTTGAAGTTCCCAGACGTCCCATTTCCACTCAAGTTTAATGGCAAGTCTCATATTTTACCAAAAGCAAACTTAAGACCTAGTTTCCTGCCCAAAACTAGCCATATAGTGTACTTTGTACTTTTGCTGTTCTCGGACATTTTGTACACCTGTCTTTGCTGTAACTTAAAAGGTCCGCCTTGTTGCGTGATTTGGCAGTGTCCCTAGTCTATTGATTGTATGCTAATGCTATTACGTAATAGCATTAGCATACAATCAATAGACTAAGGACAGTCTTTATGTGATCATAAAGAAATTCCATCCAAATATTGGGTAAAAGGTCAACTCTTATCAAATACTGACCCAACCTCGTATGAACGTTTTCTGGTAACCTTTTCTAACCTTTTCTACCCTCCCCCCACACACACACTAGCTACGCCACTGGAATCTGTTCCAGTAAAAAAAAATAAAGGGTGTACGCACAATTTTAATTGTCATTTCACTACAACAAAAATTCGTAGTTAGTCATTAACCACAATCACACTTTTGACATTAGTGCAGTAACACCACAAAATCATATTCAGTCATAGACCTACGCCTTTGCAATTGTACAGTAACAAAAAGACTGAAAACGTGATTTTTTGGCAATCATTTGTTAACTTTAAAATCATGATTTGCAAAACTTTTAGTGCTAAATGAATTAACTAGGCTTATCACACACCCAAATAACAAGGAAATCAAGTTGCTTTAACTCTCTCCACTAAAAAAAAATTAAACTAAACAACTAAAAATATTCAAAAATTGTACATTATCATTACAATAGTTGGAATCAGCATGAAAAATGCATTAATATGAATACAAACAAGCCCAGTATTGGTTCAGTGGTTCTTGAGATAGCTCTTGATATCTTGATCACAAACAGCTGAAAGTCTACATGTGACCAAAAAAGTGAAATAAATATAAAGCTTAAAGGGGCCAAATATTGATTTAAGGTGGTACTACACCCCTTGATAAATTTTTGACTATTTTTGCATTTTTCTCAAAAATAATAACACACTGGTAACAAAGGTTATGTATCTACAAGGAATCCAGTTAAGACAAGGGAGTGGTACGTTATTTATGATAAGTAAAGAGGTACCGCTAGAATGTACCTCATTTCTTAACAGAAGAAAAGTAATTCATTGGTAGAGCACCAGCGCAGTCACCTTCGGAGCCTTATTTCACCCTTATACAGATGAGCACACCATTATAATGCCTCTTTGAAGGTGCCTTGGGAAGTATTTCTTGAACTGCATATCTCCTTGTCTTGGGTAGGCATCAATTGATTCTCTGAGGTCTCTGGACTTAGGACCAGACTCTGGTGGGTTAAACCGGTTTTAAGTGCGCACAACCGTCCCGCTTCCCTCAGAGCATATTCCAGTGCTGTCATGAACTCCATCAACCGAAATGATCCCGAGCACCAACATACACACAAGCTCAAGTGCAGCGAGCTCAAAAGACATCCTCAGACGTTGTATCCATGAAGCAGGAATCTCTGAGGTCTCTGGACTTAGGACCAGACTCTGGTGGGTTAAACAGGTTTTGTGCGCACAACCGTCACGCTTCCCTCAGAGATAGATTTAATCAAACCATCATCAGAGATCGGGCACTCCATCCTACTTTCAGGCTAGGAACAGCTGGTATGAGTGGCGTAAACCAGCGTGCTAAGTCAATGCCCCTATATTACCCAGCAGACCCTTGAGTCAGCTGAGCAGAGCTTGCACTGCTGAGATGTGCAATGTCATTACGGACAATGACTGGTCATAGGAACCTAGTCTTACTATCAGTTAGAGGGGTAGTTCATTGGTAGATCACCAGCGCGATCATCTTCGGAGTCTAATTTCACCCTTCTTAAGATGAGCACTCCTGGTGTAGTTCTCTCTTGGAAGATGACAAAATTGGAAAAATCACCTTGTTGCAGTCTAACTACTTGTCTTGAATCACTGAAATTTTAGTAAAGTAATTGGATTCCTTGACCCTATAATAATATACATAATTTTTGTTACCAGTGTGTAGTTATTTTTTGAGAAAAATGCAAAATTAGTCACAAAATTTATTAGGGGTGTAGTACCACCTTAACTGTTCAAAATACAGTAATACAATGCAGTGCACATAATTAAAATCAAAAGTCAATATTGCATGAGAAGTTGTGAACAAACAAGTTGTTAACTGTGGTGACCAAATAGAGGCCGGAAATAAATGTTCAGAGTACTTTTATTTTGTAGATTTTTGCCTTGAAACTAGGTCAAAGTGTTTTTAATGTGTTCTAATGTATTATATTGTCTAGCTGCCTTCTAATTTGTATATTTGCATAATTAATGAGCTAATTTGCATAAATACTTATTAATTATGCAAATATGCAAATTTTAGGGCAGCTAGACAATATGATACATTAGAACACGTTAGAAACCCTTTGACCATTAAGTTTCAAGGCAAAAGTCTGCAAAAGTCATTCATTTTAAGCAAAATATTGGCAAAAATGACATATTAATGATAATTTTCAGTCATTTTAACTCATTATTATATTGATATATTGATTGATTATTTAAATAATGAAGAATGAGGCGGCCTATATGCTTCACCCTCGCAAGGCGTGAGACAATGCGAGACACAAATTAATAAATGCGAGGATCGGAAATAAAGGATGCAAGCCCGAGAAATTATTATTTAAATGAAGTGTTTGGTTTCCGAGCAAACTGACATATGAAATTAATATTGAGAGAGAAAAATCAGCATTTGACTGTGGTCGCTGGATTACCAGTCCAGAGTCTTACCACTGTACAACCTGAGTTCACAGTCGGTACTCGGGCAATCTCAACTTAAGTCCCCATGATAACTCTCTCATTGTGTCTCAGCGGTCAATTATATATTAAATAATGAAGAAGCAGGCGGCCTATATGCTTCACCCTAGCAGGGCGTAAGACAATGCGAGACACAAATTATATTATTTATATGCGAGGATCGGAAATAAACGATGCAAGCCGAGAAATTATTATTTAAATGACGTGTTTGGGGCTCGAGCAAACTGACATATGAAAATATTGAGAGAGAAAAATCAGAACTCAGCGGGGATTGAACCCCGGCCGCTGGATTACCGGTCCAGAGCTTTACCACTGTACTACCTGAGTTCACCGTCGGTACTCGGGCAATCTCTCATTGTGTCTCAGCGGCCAATTGTATATTAAATAGTGAAGAAGGAGGCGGTCTATATGTTTCCCCCTAGCAGGGCGTAAGACAATGCGAGACACAAATATTGATTATTGATGAAAACAATAAGGTACAAAGAAAGTATAAATTGGTGTATTATTGGGGTACCTTTTCCGCTCAATTAATCAACTCACTTCCAAGTAAATTACAGTTCCTGCTCATAGGTACACCCAATAAACGGTTCTAAGTAAGTCCCCCCTCATAAATTTGGGTATAACAAAAAACAGTTAGGCCCCTTAAGTTGATTTAAAGTGTGAAATGTAGCCTGGTGAGTTACACATTACATGTGCGTTACTTGTTTGGTCCAACATTTGCCCATCACCAGAAAATACAGCCATTTATGATGAAATATAATGAAATTGCTCTCATTATGGTTTAAAATTATCCAGCAAAAGTTTTGATCATGGCTGAGTGATTATTGTCAATTGAATGCTATTGATCAGGTTTCGAATGCACTGCTGGTCATTCCAGGAATTTAACGACTGGGATGGACTGCCAACTTGTGCCAAGTCCCCAGACTGTTACCCCATTGGACATCTCTGAGACCATCTGACGCAAGTTACAAACAAGAAAGTCAATGACAACACAACACTGCAAGGGTTGCTGAAAATACTGCAATGTGCATGGAATCACCTGGACCAGCGGTGCATTCAAAACCTTGTCAACAGAATGCAGAATTGTTGCAATGAGGTTCTTGAGAATGAAGGTGGACCAACACATAATTTACTAAAACGGAAAACAAAACTTTCACATTACACAAGTTACTTTGTTATTAATTGCTATTGCAACAGAAAGAACTTTGTGATGCCTGAATGACTCTTTGCTCTGACCAGGAAAATAAATTCACTGAATAATTTTAAACTGTTGTGATTTGGTAGTTCACAGCATCTTACGAAAGGCAGTAAGCTTTGGCAAAAACTGCATTGCTCAATTCATAGCGAGCGTGTAGAAGAATTAAAATATCACAGATATACTTTTATAGGTGCTGCGGTTCTTGAGTTACGTTGTAAAGAGGACTGAAACAACAACACTTTTGTAAAACGTACATAATTCATTAACAACAATAAATTAAGCAAGTTTGCAAAGTATACGATTTGTAGAATGAACTTTTGCAAAACATCAAGGTGTTAATTTTCAATACTATATTGATCTAGATAATGAAAATCGATTTTTAGGTTGCTTCGACCAACAATACATCGTCTACCCTTAAGGTTAGCCGAGAGTTTTTCATGCGCTTGATTTCAGAGGGCGTAAGTTCATAACAGAAACAGCCATGCAGAAAATGAACAAGCGTACCGGGACGTAGGCCTACTTACAATAGAATATCGATCCACGGTCAAGACATGAAAAGGCTATGAAACTTGGCTTAGCTCGTGCCCGGAGCTCGGATGCCGGGGGGGTGGCACAAGCCATTTTCGGCAATTTTCACAAGGATTTTATAAATTTTAAAATTGATTGGGGCACTTCGTCAAGCTACGCCCTGGAAAATGTGTTGATTTTGAATTTATAGCCTTGATATCTTTGATGAAATCAATGCTGCTATTCCCCTGATTACAATGTAAGGGTAGGCAACAACAACAATATCAAAAAGCAATTATTTGTAAATCGAATTTGGGATGAAAATCAACAAGACAGACTTAGCAGGCCTACAAAGTGAAAAACAATCAATCACGATTCACTGCACTCAGCGAATCAATCAAATAAAACTAAAAAGAAAGGAGCAAGAAAGAATAAAGAAATAGTGAAAAAGAGAAAGAGAGAAAGAGAGAAAGAAAATGAACGAAAAAGAAAGAAAGAAAGAAAGAAAGAAATGAAAAAAAAAATGAAAAAAGAAAGGGAGAAAGAAAAGAGGAAAGAAAGGAAGTAAAAATGAGAAAAGAGAAAAAAAAAAAAAAATCAGCCACACGGAGACTCGAACCCACAAAAATAGTTCATATTAGATTCCCAGTCCAACGCTCTATCCACTCGGCCACAGATCAAATTACACAAATTGACTGTCCTCAAAGCGGATGATATAACTATAATTGGATGCAATTACATATGATTACAATCGCGTCCGCATTATGGCTCTTAGAATAAACACGCATGTCGGCGCTGAAATTTTGAACGAACTGATGGAGGAAAACCTCGTTTTTGCAAAACTAGCTTCAATTTGGAGTGAAAATCAAATGGAATAGCAATTGGCAGAATGTTGAGAAATAATGTAGGTATTCAGATGTCTAAATTAACGTCTCGTAATCAAGATATCGATAATTTCACAAACCAGCTTTTTCTCAAGCAAATTCTCCAAAATTTTCCCCCAAAACGGGCTTTTAAAATTTAATCGGTACTGTATTTGGTTCTTCCCCATGGCAACATTATTTCTTTGATCGATTTGTAATACAATAGGAAAAAGAAGAAAACAATCGCTCGGTGTGGATTTATACGGAGCGCACATTTGAAAAAAACCTCATGGAACGTGTTTTTGATCTTGTGAACATGGTGGGTAAAAATGCTTTAAACGAAGGATTTTAAAATTTATTCTAATAATTTGTATATAACACACACAAAATGTTAAGCTACATCCAATGCACCAACATTTCACTCGCTGCGATATTTGATTACTGAGAAAACTCTGTTTTAGAGAACAACTTTATACGTCTTTTATACGTTTTTTATACGTCTCTTTGTGTAACCTTAAGCGTTGACTAAAGTCATGGGTTCTATCCAAACTGATAATCGGCATTCAATTGACAATAACAATAATCACTCAGCCATGATCAAATTTTGTGCTGGTTAATTTTAAACCACAATTTGTTCGTTTTCAATATTCTTGTCATTAAGGGGGTACTACACCCTGGTCAATTTTGTACCTATTTTTACATTTTTCTCAAAAATTATAGCGCATTGGTGACAAGTAAGATATGCATATTATAGGGGCAAGGACTACAACTACTGCACTGGAAATTTTATTTCAGCACAGACAACAGTTGTGGAGTTACAGTCAAAAATGAGGGAAAACCAATATTTGATCAATAAATCAATAACTACTTGCCTTGAGTTGCTGAATTTTCAGTGCAGTAGTTGTAGTCCTTGCCCCTATAATATACATATCTTACTTGTCACCAATGCGCTATAATTTTTGAGAAAAATGTAAAAATAGGCACAAAATTGACCAGGGGTGTAGTACCCCCTTAAAGTTGTTTAGGAGAAATGCACAGATGTGAGTCATGTGAGTAGGCCTACTTGAAATGCAACTCTTTTTCGGCCTCAAATTTCATAAATGGCTAACATTGCTAAGGGCAAATGTTGGACAAAAAAGTACAGCGCATGTAATGTGAAACTTATCAGGCTACATTTCACACTTTAAGTCAACTCAAGGGGCCTAACAGTTTTTTAATTGTGCTCAAATTTATAAAATTTATGAGGGGGCGACTTAATTTTTTGGAACCGTTTAGTTTAGATAAATTTAATGAGATCTGTTTTTGGGTAATATGGTAATACAAGCCTTGCTGTATAGATTTTAAAGGCGAGTGGTTAATCACACACTAGTATGATGCTAGATTGAGTGGAAGAATCACTCTATTCGCTGTAGTAATGATGTAAGTAGTGATGTAACAAGATTAATTATCAATTCAAAGCGATGGGTTTACACTATTTTTAAATGTATTGCCCTGCACTAGCCATTACACTGTCAAAGAACAGGGATAAAGACCGGGATCGTAATGTTACAGTGCAACTGCAATAATTTTGGACATATTGATATGTAATTTAAAATCTGGATTAAAGTGATAGATGCCATTTACAACATTTTTTTTCTCAAATTTTCATCTTTAAGAAGATTGCAAATTTCGACACGTTTTCATATAATAAGCATAATAAAAAGAAATGTATGAAAAAATTAACTTCAAAAGTTAATATGATTAAAACTTACAAGAAAGATTGACTCTTGTCAAATCCTACAATTCTGTCAGAGAAAATATGCATATTTGTATTATTTTTTTTTTAAATAGTGGACATAATTGATTAATTAATTAATTCTGAAGTGACCATAAGCTATATATCTGCCCTTTTGGATACAAAATTGATTTGGAACACCTAAACCCGGGCCTAAACCCTGAAATCACATGCTCAATCTGAGGCTATTGACATGTTGACTGTTGATTCCGTACAGTACGCGTATTGAGGGCCAAACTACGGGCTATATTATGGTATAGATTGCAATCACAGTGGATTGCAACGTAGGGCCTACAAAAAGTGGCCTGGGCCTGTTTGATATTTGATCCAAAAGTCACCAAAGGACCAAATTTTGATAAGAAGGTCCACTTAAAAAAAAATCGGTATTTCCCTCTGGAAAAAAGGGTCTACTTTTTTCAAAATCCGCACCCAAAAAAATCCCGCGTACAGGCCTGTGATTTTGTGATGATTTTTTTTAATACTGTATGTGGCAAAAAAACAAAAACAAAACAAAAATTACGGACCAGACGACCCTTACTTTATTATGCCTTATTTTTTAAGTCTATATGAAAAATAATTGTTTTACTCACCATATAATTGCTAGGGACTGGAGAGTATACTTCTTGAGATCCAGAGATGCAACTGTTGGTAAGGAAAGTCAAATTCAAGTTCATATAACAAGTCCAAATCCAACCAGCCACCTGTTTCCTGGTAGCAGTTTTCATGTGCAAATTATGATGGGCGCAATGTTAACCTTTTTGAGAACATTATGTAAAATACACAGCCTTATTTAGGCATACATGCACGTCTTAAACATAAACCTAGTTGAATGGTTTTAATGATGAACTGATATGAGTGCCTGGTAGTGGTAGTGCATGGCAATGTGTCACCAAATATAACCCATTGCCATTTTATCAATAATAGGAAAGTAGTATCAAAATAAAGGATATGTGCTCCGTCAGACCTGGATTTTTTTTCTCTTTTCCATCTTGAGTTGAGATACTTGCATTTAAAAATAACAATGTATTTTAAGATTTTTGACCAAATTTAATCCAAAAATGTCTTCATTGACCTACCTAAAATGTCTTCATTGACCTATAACTTCAAAAATAAACATGAGTACATGTCGTCACCTGCATCACATACTGTCGTATCGCAAAAGGCTGCAAAAGACGCGCGCTGATGTTGATGCGTCTAATGTACGAACCCCAAACCACGCGAGAAGAAAAAAAACCACATGATTTGTACTGTTTTTATAACAAATTATCACTAAAAATGTTGGAAAATAGAACCAAATATAAATGCATCAACCTGCCCGAAAAATGAATCAGGTCTATTCGACGCGATCCCGTGCGAAAACACTGCGCGTAATACATGGAGTGCACATTATACGCAATCAATGCACTCCGCGTACTTTTCTAACCGCTTTTTTGATTGGCTGCTTTGATATATATAGGAGTGTATGAAATAATTTTCATATTTGCTGTGGAGCATACATGTCACATTGGACTATTCGACTTGAAATTAATACACTTCCTACGGAAAAACAGCCTTGATCTCCCACACAGGGAGTGTGAATTTCAAATGGAGCTACCTGAATAGGTAAACTCCATTTGAAGTTTGCACTCCGTGTGTGGGAGACAGTGGCGTAGATTTCTTTTTGACATGGGGGGGGCACAGTGTCATCGCCCCCCCCGATATCTTCATGGCAGAAATCGCCATGGTAGGTCGAATCCACCGCCACGCATGGCCGAAGGACATCTGACTAAGGCTACTGACAATAGCCCGGTGACTGACCTCGAGCAAAAATCTATGGTGTGAGTTAGCATGGTACGCCATAGGTCACTGCTTTTAGACTACCTCCACGATTGACCTATACACTGCGCTATTATAATTCTGCACATATAAAATCAGAATTATTGTCAGTTTTTGAGTTCAAGACGCAAGCTTCATTCTCAAGACGCTAGCTAACGACTATCATATCTGTTCAACATGTATATTCAAGTGCAAGGAACCACATCTGGATTCTTTATACGAAATCATTTACGGGAGATATTCATCATTTTCTACCCCGGTATCCAAAGATTTTCGTCTGAATATCAACATCGTGCATAGCACATTCACGTGTATCGATCCCGGGTACTTATTTTAGTATATCCGCTATACCAAATAATTATTAGCCAGGCGATGTCGGTGTGGGGGGAGGGGGGGGATTTCTCAAAGTATAGTGAATCCAGCAGCTTTTGGCGAAAGAATACGTTTGTGGTAAAAATGCACGGGAAGCGCGCGAAATTTTTTTTGCCATATTGAAGCTACAGTGGTGAAATATGGTGCAAAAGTGGAATAAATTCGCGCGAACCGCGAAAAAATTGCACTTTGGGGGCTAAAATGTCCAATATGAGGTTAATTTGATCAAAAACCCACATACAGGCGTCAACATTGGGGGTGATGATTGTATGGACCATCCCCTGGATTAATATCGGGGATTTATCCCCCCCACCACCACCCCTCTCCGGGATCTACGCCTATGGTGGGAGATTAAAGTCATGTCTTCTATGAATTTCAAATGAAATAGCCCTTTACTATTCAAAATTGAATCACGCTATCTTGGTGCAATATTGGGTGATTTGGTCAAATTTTGACCCAAACAGCTAATTTTACATGGTAAATTATTCCAAACGTAAGATTTATGATATAAAAAGTATACCGTTGTATTGGTTTGAATTTTTGCATGAAAAAGTCAACTGCGACAACTGAGACCTAGTTCTAGTTATGACCTCTTGAAAATTAAGGGTTGGCAAAAATTCAACTTTTGGGCATCATTAGTCTTAAAAACAGTTATTGATAAGTACATTAACCGCATTGGTAAATCATATTTGTATATATTTGTTTTGTTGACTTTACTTCCGCCTTTGATACCATTAGGCGCAATGCACTCTTCTATAAATTAACTCAGATTGGTATTGGAGGCAAATTTTTGAAAATAATTCATGATGTGTATGCTTCAGTTTTATTTGCTGTTAAAAAAGACAATAATCATGATAATGTCTGACTTATTCAGTACTTCCGTTGGTGTGAAGCAGGGATGTATTTTGAGCCCATAATATTTTCCTCAGTAATTTACCTCAATTTTTTTATTCTACTTGTGCTCCAGTTAATCTTAATAATACTGATTTGAACTGCCTAATGTATGCAGATGATCTGATTCTCATGTCAGAGAGTGCTGCTGGGTTGCAAATTGCGCTTAAGGGGTACTACACCCCTGCCCAGTTTTGTGCCTATTTTTGCGTTTTTCTCAAAAAATATAGCGCATTGGGGACAAGTAAGATATGTATATTATAGGGGCAAGGACTACAACTACTGCACTGGAAATTTTATTTCAGCACAGACAACAGTTGTGGAGTTAGAGTCAAAAATGAGGAAAACCAATATTTGATCAATAAATCAATAACTACTTGCTTTGAGTTGCTGAATTTTCAGTACAGTAGTTGTAGTCCTTGCCCCTATAATATACATATCTTACTTGTCACCAATGTGCTATAATTGTTGAGAAAAATGCAAAAATAGGCAAAAAGTTGGCCAGGGGTGTAGTACCCCCTAAAAAAATTACACATTTTTTGTAACTAGTGGAAATTGGTAGTCAATATCAATAAGGCTAACGTAATGATTTTTAATAAGGGTGGTAGATTAATTCGTCAACATAGTTTTAAATATGGTACATGTAATTGTAACATTAATGTTACTAATGAATACTGTTATCTTGGAATTATTTTTGTACCTTCTGGCTCATTTACAAAAGCAATGAACAGACTTAAAGAAAAGGCTTTGAAAACCTACTTTAAAATACGTCATAATTTATTTGATAATTCAACAAAATGTGGTTTTAAGTTATTCCAAACATTAATGCAGCCAATAATTGGATATGGCTGCGAGGTTTGGTCTCCATTTCTGTTAAATAAACTTAATAATAGTAATCGTCTTTCATTATGTAATAAACTACCAGGTGAATCTCTTCATATTAAATTTTGTAAAGGAATTTTGGGTGTGCATAAAAAATCTACTAATCATGCTGTTAGAGGTGAACTTTGTAGTTTCCCTTTACTTATTCATATGATTAGTTTATCAATTAAATATTGGTGGAAATTAAATGTTAAATGCCATAAAGGGAGTAATGAGCTTGTGACAGATGCATTCATTGATAATAGAAGGCTTCACTCATCAGGTATATTTTCATGGTCATCTGGTATCTTTAATAGTTTAAAAATGATTATGGTTGGATATATGGGATAAACCCAATGTTATTACTTTTACTTTATCTAACTTTGATGATATTGTACACAGTATTATTAAAGATGTATACAGTGATTTATGGGTTAAACAAATCACTTGTTACCAGGCTAAACTTTTTGTCTTTTCAAAAAAAGATTTTCGTTATAGAAAATTATGTCATGATGATGAACCGTTCCTCTCGTGTCTTATTTTGTAAATTAAGAATTAGCGCACATCAGCTAATGATTGAAAAAGGCCTGAAGATAGGATTTGTAAGTTATGTGATGTTGAAGATGAGTTTCACTTTGTTATGAAGTGTTCTTTTTACAATGACTTGCGGATACGATTGCTT
This sequence comes from Amphiura filiformis, assembly GCF_039555335.1. NCBI lineage: Eukaryota > Metazoa > Echinodermata > Ophiuroidea > Amphilepidida > Amphiuridae > Amphiura > Amphiura filiformis. Next base: position 44,720,592 of record NC_092640.1, on the reverse strand, counting down.
GATAATTTTAGAAGCATCTATGACTTTGACAGTCTATCTGATAGAGATATATGTATACTTATTATGAGTGTACAGGACTATGATACCATTCATTCATTCATTCATTCATTCATTTTAATTTTTCATCATCATCAATACATACATAATCAGCATAACAGATATAAACAATGTTGAAAATAATGATGTGATGAGGTAGATGCATTACAAAGCCAAAGGCCTGAAAGACAATGCATCACCTTTACATTAAATAATATATAAGTTAAGATATTTACACAAGAAAGAAAAAAAATCAGTATAAAAACAGAAAAAAAGAGACAGCACGGAACCCATCTTGAATATCACTTATATACATTAACCAGGCAAATTAATGCAATTTTTTTTAAAAAGTGTTTATATGTAACAACTTCAGTAACTTGTACAATAGAGTAAAAACAGAATTATTACATGAATGCGATAATCAAGAGTTAGTGATCACCTTTAACGATTCTAATAATACCAGTTTTGAATTTGGAGATGCAATTTGCTTCTTTGACTTCCTTTGGTAAGCTATTGGGCTATTCCAGATAAAACATGCACCCCCTATAGAGGGCAAAAATTTGTTTTTCTAAAATGTCTGGAATTCCAAAGCATACTTGAGGAAGAAACCTGGATTGCCGGGCCTGTTTAGTGCATGTAAAATCTGGAAATCCATGGAGGGTATAGAGGGTTTTTAAAAATTGTCAAAAAAAAGTTGGAATTTTCAATTGACTTACCAAAAAAAATCTGGAATTCCATCGCCCTCTATAGAGGGTTTCTAAAAATACCCAAATAAAAAGTTGGAATTTTTCAATTGACTAGCAAAAAAGTCTGGAATTCCATGGAGGGGTATAGAGGGTTTTTAAAAATTATCAAAAAAAAGTTGGAATTTTCAATTGACTTACCAAAAAATCTGAATTCCATCGCCCTCTATAGAGGTATCTAAAATTACACAAATAAGTTGGAATTTTTCAATTGACTACCAAAAAGTCTGGAATTCCATGTTAAGGTTTTTTTTTTTGGGGGGCACCTTTATTGTTCTAAAGGTTTCATTATATTTGCTTTATCTGCCTTTATTCCAAGTCATCTATGATGTTTTACATGTATAATATAGGCCCACCACCAAGGCGTGTGTTTGGCAGTAACGTATATATACGCAGGTTTTCAAAGTCTGGTTCAGGGGTCTCGATTCTCTGACTGTTTTAAAATTTAATAACTAATTCCCCAGTTTCCCCCCGATTGGGTGCATTTCCCCGAACTTTTGACAAAAGGGGGGGGGGGGCACATCCCCCTGTCCCCTTTGCGCACGCCACTGGTGTTGGTATCCTAGGTAACCACTAAAATTAAGCTTCTCTTTTGTGAAGGGTTGCTGTTCTCCTTACGGGTTTTCAATAACAATATGTGGTATGTAGGCCTACTAGTTTCTATATTAGGCCTAAAAAATGTTTGATTGGCGTGACATAATTTTAACATTCTTGTTAAACCGGGTCTTTAGGTCCATGAACTGAACCACACAAAGGGACGCATACTCTGTCGGCAGCACACATTTCGAACTATAAAAGGATTGGATTGTGAAACTCAGTTTCTTGCTTCAGCTCTTTCTAAAAATTCATTAGGGCAAAATTCTTCTTTATGTCCTTAATTATTCTTTAGTTATTCCTGTTCTTTCTTTCTTGAGGCCTAGATCTTTTTCCCCTACTTTACAACACGAATATTGTTGTATTGTCAATGGATATAGCGTAGAACGTTCGCCTAATGGCGCTATGGGCCCCTTTGATATAACTGGTATTAGACACAAACTTAAAGTGCCCTCCCACAAAAATCCCACCAGCAAATAAGGGCATGCACATATCCTTAATTCTTGTTGTGATTTTTAGAGGTGGTAGCTCTCTCTTTGTACATGAAATTTACCCCAAGGCAAAGGAGCCCATGTGCGCCATTAGGCGAACGTTTACGGTACATAAGAATTCAAACTTTCTTACTTTGGTTTGAGCTGAGACTAAAATACCTAAAGCCTCAAATGTTGTTTTTATATTAAATACATACCTGTATTTGAATGAAATAGATATATGTGACGTGTCATGTCAAAAGGAGACACTTTTGGGCAGGTTATCAATTTTGAGGTTTTTACATATCTTAAATATAGAGATATTTTGCTCCACAACGCCGTTTTCCCCAATGAAATCGGACATTCCTAAGTGAAGATATTGAGTTCGTAAGTTATGGTATTATAAACTTGGAAATAGAGATATCGGCCTTTAAAAATATTATTGACAATGTTGAGTGTAGCAATTACCTTGGAAAATGTCTCAAAAAATACAAGATGCCAGTTATATTCCGGTCTGAAACTATCAGTCAATATTTTAAACATTATAATAACATCACAAATTCGCAAAAACCCAAATTGTGAAAAAATTATCCCTGGGCATTTTTGGCTATATCTCCGTTTACGACTCTGCCCAAAAGTGTCTCCTTTTGACATGACACGTCACATATTTATAAATAGGCTACATGATAAATACATAAAGCCACAGCAAGTAGAACGAGTGCGACCTTGTCGCGCCGATGGTGCTTATGCTAATTGCTGCAGTACCTTGTACTACGCAGGTGCTCCTTTGTTAAAAGGGAATTCCCTGATTGGGGAGTAGACATCAAAGAGCTCTCATATCTAAATTCGTTGGGGACTGTTACTTTTAAAGTTTCAACGTCCGTATACATACGACATGTATGAATAAAATACGACATAAATAAAGTAATAATAAAGTGCACACACGTCTTCCAAATCTAGGTATATCAATTGAACACCCAGATTGGGAAGATGTATAGAGGAAATGGTCCTTTATTGTTACCAAAAATAAATACATGTTGCATGGATCGAATGGTGCAAAGTCATGTGCTAATTTCTTCGATAAAACAAAACAAATAACCACTCGTATCATACTGATGTCTGAGTGAGGGATTATTATTTGAAAGGAAAATAAGTTCACGACTGCACTTTCAGACCACAAATTGACCCCACTAACCCTAGTAAAAATCAAAATGCAAGTTTAAGAACTTGCAAGTTTTGGATTGGGAAACTTGCATGTTTTTACTGCACTTGACTCACAAATGCTAGTGTTTCGAACGCAATGCAACTTCCTTTCTAAAATGTGGAAGTTTTTGAGTTTTCTTCTTCCCGGGGGGGGTGGTCACTCCCATTGTGGCCTGTACACCATCCGCGATAATGAAAACGCGTAAAAAGGGTAGTTTTTCGTGGGTAGGCACGATACGCGCGTAACGTGTTTAGGGTGTCAAAACATGAAATATTGGAAAAAAGGCGGGAAAAAGGGTAGCAAAATTGCAATTACTAATACGCGGAAATGAAATTTAGGGTATGACATTTGATGCAAGGAAGAAAATCCGTGTTTAGGGTGTGAAAACACTTGTTTAGGGTATCGTTTTAGCCAAGGGTTAAATCGTTGTTTAGGGTACTTTTGAAAAGTTGATTATCGCGGATGGTGTACAGGCCCCAATGGGAGTGACCCCCCCCCCCCCCCCGGGGTTTTCTTGAGTAAACACGACCAAGCTGAGTTGTCCACACTTGCGTTTTACTTGACTTTGTTTATGTAAATATATTCAAGGTTTTTAGCTGCGGGTAGCAGCTCTATAAGTCACCATGTCTCTCCGTTAGTCCGTCCGTGCGTCCGTCCGTGCGTCCGTTAGTCCGTTAGTAGGCCTAACAAACGCTAAAAGATGCTGTTACGTCAACATCGTTTGTCGCATGGCTATGGTACTTGGTGAGGGGAGGCCTATACCGGCCCCATACTGGAAAAGAGTTTCGTCCCGAAATATGCTAATTAGGTCATTAAAGGGGCATTACACGATTTTCAACAATTTCAAAAAATGCTGTTACGTCAACATCGTTTGTCGCATGGCTATGGTACTTGGTGAGGGGGAAGGCAGGTACCGGCCCCATACTGGAAAAGAGTTCCGTCCTGAAATATGCTAATTAGGTCATTAAAGGGGCATTACACGATTTTCAACAATTTCTAAAAAATGCTGTTACGTCAATATCGTTTGTCGCATGGCTGTGGTACTACTTGGTGAGGGAGAGGGCTTATAGGGCAATTAAGGGAAATTTGGGAAAAGTGGGGAAATTGAGAGAAAAGAGGGAAATTGCGGGGAATGGGGGAAATTAAGGGCAATTTTGGGGGAATTTAGGGAAATTCAGGTGAATTAATTGATTTTGTGGGCAATTAAGGGAAATTGAGGGGAATTGGGGAAAATTGAGCGGAATTAAGGGAAATGTGGGGAAATTGAGGAAAATTAAGGGAAATTCAGGTGAATTAAGGAAATTTGGGAAAATAGAGGAATTTAAGGAAATTTGGGAAAATGAGGGAAATTGAGGAGAATTGCGAACATTGAGGGAAGTTAAGGGAAATTGAAGAGAATTAAGGGAAATTCAGGGAAATTCAGGGGAATTAAGGGAAATTGACAAGAATTAAGGGAAATTTGGGAAAATAGAGGGCAGTGAAGGAAATTTGGGAAAATGAGGGAAATTGAGGGAAATTGGGAACATTGAGGGAAGTTAAGGGAAATTGAAGAGAATTAAGGAAATTCTGGTGAATTAAGGAAATTGACAAGAATTAAGGGAAATTAGGGATTTAACACTTGATGTCAAGGCGCTTTTTTCCCGAAAATCGTGTGGACATCAAAAGTGTCCGAAATCGGTTTCCGAACACTTTTAATGTCAAGACGCTTTTTTTCCGAAAATCGTTTGGACATCAAAAGTGTCCGAAATCGGTTTTCGAACACTTTTGATGTCAAGACGCTTTCTTTCCGAAAATCGTTTGGACATCAAACGTGTCCGAAATCGGTTTCCGAACACTTTCGATGTCAAGACGCTTTCTTTCCGAAAATCGTTTGGACATCAAACGTGTCCGAAATCGGTTTCCGAACACTTTCGATGTCAAGACGCTTTTTCCCGAAAATCGTTTGGACATCAAACGTGTCCGAAATCGGTTTCCGAACACTTTCGATGTCAAGACGCTTTTTTCCCGAAAATCGTTTGGACATCAAACGTGTCCGAAATCGGTTTCCGAACACTTTTGATGTCAAGACGCTTTTTTCCCGAAAATAGTTTGGACATCAAAAGTGTCCGAAATCGGTTTCCGAACACTTTTGATGTCAAGACGCTTTTTCCCGAAAATCGTTTGGACATCAAAAGTGTCCGAAATCGGTTTCCGGACACTTTTGATGTCAAGATGCTTTTTCCCCGAAAATAGTTGGGACATCAAAAGAACACTTTCGATGTCAAGACGCCTTTTTCCGAAAATCGTTTGGACATCAAAAGTGTCCGAAATCGGTTTCGAACACTTTTGATGTCAAGACGCTTTTTTCCCCGAAAATCGTTTGGACATCAAAAGTGTCCGAAATCGGTTTCCGAACACTTTCGATGTCAAGACGCTTTGTTTCCGAAAATCGTTTGGACATCAAAAGTGTCCGGAATCGGTGTCCGAACACTTTCGATGTCAAGACGCTTTTTCCCCGAAAATTGTTTGGAAATCAAAAGTGTCCGAAATCGGTTTCCGAACACTTTTGATGTCATGACGCTTTTTTCCCGAAAATCGTTTGGACATCAAAAGTGTCCAAAATTGGTTTCCGAACACAATTTTTCAAATTTTGATTTTTTTTTTGGTGTGGATGGAAATACCCTTTCTGGCATTATTTTAAGATGAGCGCCCTCAAAGGTGAAGCTCACAGAGGGGTTACAGGTCAAAATAGGGGTCAAACTTGAACCTGCTTCAAAGACACCAACACTGCAAAATTGAATTTGTTGTCCCGCAGCGACCGCTACGGATCCGACGGTACTTGTTATAATTGACACCTAGTTCTTTCCTTGCCCTGTTATATAGCTATTATTATAAGATGAGCTCAAAGTGTATATTTCTACATTTTGAGCTCAAAATATTTAATCAATGATAATAGGGATATCATATGTCTATACTATTGTGTGTGGGGTGTGGGCTGTGGGAGTGAGTGTGATGCTGTTTTAAACAAATAGGCCTATAAAAACAAAATCTTCGCACAAGCTAGAATGAAGAGTGAAGACCCAAGTCGGGCTGGGGATCACCATTGCAGGGGATGAACCTATAGACCCACACCACTCTTCGTCATACATAATTTCTCCCAGTCACATTTCCCTAACATAATATGAAATTTAAAAAAAAAAAGGAAATTTTAATAGTTCGGCAGAGGTGGGGCTCGAACCCTCGCTGCACCGCTATCATGTATACAGTATCGACATATTACCAGCGCCTTTACCATGTTTACCGCTCGGCCAACTGACTTGTTGGAGCCATCTTGAAAATTTGAACATATAATCACAACTTCAATTACTTCATTACTTCAACATACCACGTGACAAGCAAAGACAGAAAACGTACCATATTTTGGAATTTTATCTGCTTAAAAACATTAATGTGTAGAGCTACCATTATTAATATTGTTGAATTCTCAGGCGCATACAAACAATACGAGGGGCCTATGATACATAAGCTTACATACACAATTGATTTCGTGCATGCACGTGCTCTGCAAGGCAGGGAGCCTAGTCAGCCTACCATTTGATTCGTAGTCCACGTAGGTCCCCAAAGTTCTTTCAGATATTAAAAGATTAAATTCCCATAAAGACGAAACAGTAATCTTTAGTGGGGACCTACGTAAATTTTACATAAAATTTCCGCCATCAATTCAGTGTTAATTTTTATTATTCAGAAAATATTTTGGCGTATATAAAATTGAAATAAAATTCTCTGCTTCCTAAACCACATAAACTGAAGCATGATTGGGTATCACGAATCGTTATATATGATGTAGGCCTACAGTTAATATTCAAATATTCTTTTACACATATGATGCTCAGTTTTTACACAAACAAGAAGTTCACGGATCAGGTGTATAGTACATGTACTTTGAGCTACTTTGGTCTAACATTTAATATTCATATGTAACCTACTCTGCACTTATTCGACAATAAATAAATGATATGAGGCTTAATAATGATACCTGTGTCTTGACTCTGAAAAACAATATTTTTTTAAACCTCATTTTGCATTTAGTTTTTTAAGCCACCTCGGAAGCCACCTACATGATCTCATTTTGCATTTAAGGTTTTTATTGCGTTGCAAAGTAGCAAAACTTTCTTTATATATGGCCCAATTTGTGCCTGGAAAAGGCTTTCCCCTCTTACAACCTATCAACAGGTCTGATTTCTATAATGAGGTGTCACCGGGTTTCATGAGATAATAATACCAAATCTAAACACCATGAAATTCAATACATCACGACCAAGCTCACATTGGGCGCCCCATTCCTTTTTTAAAGGAATTTTTATGAAGCCACCTACAGGAAACAAATTTGGCTATAAACTACGAAGTATAGAGTCTAATAAATAAATAAAATAAATAAAATAAAATGAAATTTGTACATGTATGCAAGATGCCTTATCACTAAAGTAAACAAATTACACAGCCATTTGCTCTTGCTAGCTTTTGTCAGGGTCAGGGATATTTGTCTCATAGTCCTGCTTTTATGAACACCAATATTATACAGGTTTATAGGCCTACACATGGGTTATTACAAGAGTCAATAAACATTTGACCAATTAACTATAGATAATGGACTTAGTTTTATGCAATGTAGTTATATTGAACTTTTTCTGAAGTAAGTCGCCTGCTGCATAGTTTTCTATACAGATGATATGTTAACTTTGTGATTAGACCTGACCATGACCTGCTAGTTTGATTAACCAATCAGTTATGTGTATTGTCAGCATGTGATGGCTATAAGCCAATTGCAAACATATTTATAAAAAAGGTTAAAAATTACTACAATGAGCAGACACTTTGCTGGGTTTAAGGGCTAAATAGTAAGTTGTCATGTGGGGCAAGATTAGATAAAGGCATACAAACTAGGGTATGAGATATTAGGAATTATTTCCTAGCCTCTTAACCACAGGGTTGGGTTATATAGCTATTCAAGACACAGGATATGTAAGGGATAAACTGTGCATATGAGATGTGGGGGCAAATGGCATCATTTCACTGATGTGAAAAAATATTTCATTGAAAACCCCCCACTCAGCTATTTTAAAAAGGTAATCAGGCTTCCTCAGCATATGTGTTATGGTATTATTTTGCGAATTGCCCCGTGGTACTTTATGGAGGGGAGACTTTTATTTAAATATAAAGGACGAGTGGCCAGTATTCGGTAGGGTCTATATAGCTTTACAAATTCAGAGTCTTGTAATTATGATTTTAGAGCCAAAGGGGTAACTATTATAAAATTATAAAAGGTTAGAAAGTCAGTATTAAAAGCAAGTCAGTAAGATACACCTCTACACTACAGGCTGCACTCCATAGTAGGCCCACAGCTAAAAACTACACTGACAGAAAAAAAAACTTTAAAAAGAGGAGAACTTTTTTATTTTTATTTTTTTCTACAATGCAAAATTTAGAGAATAAAGGTATTGTTTTTAGCTCCTGGAGTGTATCTATCATCTCATATAACACGGGCGACATCATTATTTTAAGTAAAACAACGAGGCGAAGCCGAGTTGTTTTATAAAATGTATAAAGTGTATAAAGACTGATATTGTTCAATAGGCCTACATGTATATCAATTGTACCCATATCAAAAATAGGCCCTGAAATTACATCGAATTTTTCCTGTTGAAAAGACAAAACTGATGTTTAAGATATCAATTATTTCATAAATGACATTTTGAGTCATTTTTATCCATAAAACGATACAGGATATAGGATATTTTTACTTTGACTTTTAGGTCCATAAAGGTTTTAATCATGTTATCAATACACTCACATCTCATGCTGTGCTGATCTCCAGGAGGTCTGCAAATGTAAATCTAAGAACGCCTGATAACAAGGATACTATCATTTTCTTTCGTTGATATGCTGTGGAAACTATTATAGGCCTGGCATATAACTTTTAATGTTATATTTCCTTCAAACCATAGCTTTTGAAATTCTCACTCGTTTTCATTCGTTGAAACGGCAAAACATACTTTCTTTTTCTTACAAATCGAATAACAGGTCTTACATATATTTTCACCATAAAAAGTTCCGCTAAGTAATTCAAACCAATGCTAGTACCCCGTAATCTCTTTAGCAAACAAAGACGATCTCCGAATTAGATAGCCAGCTCTTAGCTGGCGAAAATCAGAATCCCTCAAAGGGGCAGGGACAATCAAATGTTTGTTTGTTGTTGTTGTTTTGGCCAAATTATTATTTTATTGTTTTGATTACGTTCGATAAATTTGGTTTTACCATGGACCACTAATGTCTTATCTTTCATATTTTGGAGATTGATGATAAAAGACATAATGTATGATTTTGGTAAAATTTTAATTTTGTTCTTCTTTTTGTCAAAAATTACTATGATTAGGCCTACATAATATTACTACTACTAGTAACACTTTATCTGTCAAGGGGGTCTTCTGATCATTTTAACCTGAGACTAGTAAACCAACAGTCTCAGGTTTACTAGTCTCAGTTTTAACTAAGCGAAAATAAATGAGGTAAAAAGTAAAAAACCGACTTAGCCGCTTAACTGTGGAGCTTTGGGGATCCCAGTTTTATTATAAAAACTCCTTCTTCTTCCTTTTACTTCGAACAGGCTTAGTCCTTTACATGGTATTTCAGAGAGCCTTGGGCAATTACAGTCATGTAAAAAGTACATACAAATTTGAGCAAAATATGCAGCAAATGATAGATTTACTGTAATACCAGAACGGGAGAAATACACGTACATCTCTTCTGCTGATCAAGCAGAACCCCCCAGATCCACTGGGTGTACATAGACTGGTGTGCCTGTGAAGACTGTGCATGTATTATAAACACAAGTGTGTATAACTTTGTTTGCCAAGTCATGGAACCTTTAATGTGTTTGAAGAGCATAATTATCTTTATCCATGGTTAAACAAACCATGAACAAGATCTTGTTCTGTTACATGTACTGCTCTGTGGTTAAAGTTTTGCAAGTTACCAGTTTCGTTTGATTTTGTTTACTTTCGTTTTTTTAATCTCCATGTGTTATTCAACCTTTTTATGTTCACTCCGCATGCAGGGGAATTTTAGACGTGCTAAGAATATTGTAGGCTTTACAAAAGCAAAACGATAATTATAATGAGCTAAGTTAAATAAAGCCTAGTAGAAAAGAGATGCAGGGTATTTTAATGACATTCAAAGCTTTTTTCCTCCACCCCCTACACAAAACCCAAAATGGCATACATGTATGTATTTAAATTCCTCATCAAATTTATAATACGCTGATTAAAGGGATGATATCTGATATTGTATTTTAAGATTGAACAAAATCCACATCCCAAATCAATTTGGTTATACTGTTATTTATTTTATAACATGAAGCCATAGAATATTTTGTTGTTTTATAACTGGATTTATGTTTTCCAAGTAGTTTTTATAAGTTGTTCTCAAGCTTGCTTTTGGGAGAGTACATGTTTTGTAATATCCAAAAAAGAAGATGTGAGACTGACTTCTAGTACATATTCATACAGTACAATATTGCCCCTGTTGTTGCAAACGATTGTTTTCTGGATAGAACTCATCAACAGAAGAATTTTGGTGCTTAAATGGTCAAAATCGGATAAATACATTTCGAATTATGAATTTTCAAACTGTCCCATTGTGACCGGTCATTGGAACTGAATAACAAAGTCCAAAAATACCAATTCATGAATTAGGAACAAAATTAACACAAGTACATATTTACCTTTTCATACATGCATATTGTGAAAGTGTCAAATAAAAGGGGTTTCTTATGAAATGGCACTTTATATGTCAATAACATATCAATTATTTTTTTCAAACCGAGGCACTGCATTGAAATCATGCTTTTAGAATTTGCCAAAAATCATGGCCCACATGGCACAAGATCAACAGTCCAGGTGGTTTTTTTTTCACAACCAAGAGTTAAAATGTTATTGGGTTATGCATCAAATAGTAAAATGAACTGAAAAGTTTTGGGGAATTCTTATTTCTGCAGTCATGGGTGCAGAATTCTGACATTTTAAGGACAAATTCACCAAAATCCATACAAGCTGAAACTTGATCAATAATTTATATAAATATTATTTTGTGTATTATGTTCCAGTCTCCATTATATTTTTCACAAGTAGGCCTACCAGTATATAAAATATCCCGTAATTCATCGTAACTCAAATACCAAGGATGTAGAATTAAGCAACCTTGGCAGCAAAAATAACCAATTTCCCCCAAACCAGCAAATTAATGTGACTGAATTCAGTGAATTTTATAAATATGTGCATTGTGCATAGTAGGATTACGTGATCTTATAGCATAGTCTTTTTATGACATTTTCAGTAGATATCCACGAAAAAATTCCCAAAATTTCAGTTGATTCCGATTTTGCGTTTGCGAGTTATGCATGATTTATATGTGTTTTACACTGCTCCATAGGCCACTGTTGTAAATTTCGTTCTGGTATACCAGAACGAAATTCAAATTTGGCGATATTTTTGCTAAATGGAATTAATCTGCAAGAAATATTTGGTACATAAACATTATGTAGCCAGAGGTATCCAGTGGTATAAAAATCTCAACTTTTTTTGAGAAAAGTGAGGGGATGAGGCTGTGGATCACGAAATGCCCTTTTAACATGTTAACTAAAATAATTTAGGACCTATATCAATTATCATTAGGGACATGACATTAAAAAAAAAAGAATTTAAACCAGTTGAGTAGTCTTATTTGCATCACTTGAAAGTAAAAATCACTCATCATTTTCAAAAGATTAAATAAATTAGCACAATTGTACACTCTTAAAAACTCAACCTTGGGTAAAATCATACTCTTTTGGATGGTAAAAAGCTAGGGCACAACCCTTCTAGCAAGATAAATTTTACTCAACTTGATTGAGTAACACGTTTACTCCGGTATTGTGCAAAATTTTACTAAACAGCAGAGCAAAATCGTTTCCCTTTTTACTGTGATTTTTGGTTTACTACATTGTAATATTTTGGCTTAAAATGTGATTTTTGATCAAAAATATGATTTGGGTCAAAAACTTAGTTTTTGGTCAAAAAGGTGTTTGGTCAAAAATGTGATTTATTTTTTGATGATGTTTTGTTTTCCTTTTCTAAAACATAACTTGTTTTACAATTGGGAAACAAATGAATGATGTGATATTTATACATTGCCAATACAACATGTAGGCCTATTTGATTGAACATCTGCATTTTGTACCATATTCAAAGAACAGTAGTTTTAGCTAGTATATATACAGTTAATATTGATGAGAATTTTAATATGATATTGGATTCATATATCCCTCTTTCAAATGTTATCAATTTCAGACAATCCATAGAGACGAATTCGTATGACGTTTGTAATGAGGCATTTTCCAGATGCAAAACATGTAAAAACAAAATCAATGTCCGGTGTTTTTTTAGGCGGGGAGCATCATTTAATATAAATTAATTTTAATAATAATGCACTTCTTGATTTTATATGCTTTTGGATTTTTAAATGTATTTAGAGTCCCTCTTTCAAATTTTATATTTATGTGTAATCTTTGTATTTCATCGCTATATGAATTTTCTGACAATTTGGTCAAAATTTATATTTGATCAGAAAAAAAAATATTATTGTCAAAATTTCTGTTTTTTTGTGTCATGTTATTTAATCTAAAAAGTATTTTAGGCGACGAAAAAAAACCCCACCCTGTTCTACAGGCGGACCTTTCTACTTCAAGTAGGGTCAGGTGTTTTTGTGCTTGTTTTTCTAGAGGGAGGCTAACTTGAAATTACCCTAAAATATCACCAAAATCTGAAATATTTTTACAAACATATTTTCTATGATTTAAGCAAAATACATATTTTTTTCATTCTCAAAAACACTCGGTTGGGCCCATAGACAGGGGTTTTTTTCGTAGCCTTTGTCAGAGTTTAATACTATTTTATGTATTATTATTAAATTTATTTTATTTTGTAACATTTTATAAAACTTAACTAAATAACAAAAACTGATGCTAAACTTAAAATGTATATCCATCATTGAAAATCAATCAATCCCGGAAAGTAAACCTGTTATTAAAACCCAAAGCCATGATGAGTTGATTTGTTTTTAATACACAGTTTCTTGAGCTTAACCCAAATCAGCTATCCTAGAATATTCTAAAAGCACACTCAGTAAATTTTCAACAGATGACAGGATAACATAGGGCTACTGCATGACCAAGAACTACAATATTGACTTTCCTTGTGTGTATGTGTGTACTATCTATATGGTGTGTGCTATGTACCATGAACAATTATTACGTAATAGTATTGACTTTATTTGTTGAACTTGTTGAATGGGCAGTGTACCCCATTATCACACCTATGATGTACCAGATATTTTCTAATTAGTGCATTTGCTTGGGGGGGTGGGGGTGAAATATAAATTTTGCTGGTATCGCTGGTATATGGCTGGATTTACCTTTTGATGGTCCATGGGCAAGGCAACATGATTGCCACCTCTAGTGGCGGCCCTTCAGATAGAAGACACCCCTCCCCACAACTGTAACCCAAGGTTTTTTTTCCAAGCTTACCCCAGAGTTGCTATTTCAATGCTAAAATTCAAAGGTGGATGGTACCGGAATCACCGAACCAGTGGGCAAAATTTCCAAATCGTCCCACTGATTTGCTACTAAAAGAACATCAGGACAAATCCACGCGAAAAAAAATTGCAATTTCAATGCTAGAATGAACAAAATTGAGGACAACATGTGCCAAAGGAAGATGGAGATGCATAGGCCTTTTACAACGAGGAGCTGCCCTAGCACTCATATTATTTATGATTTTACATTATAGAAAGGGTGGAATTATAACTCTCATTTTTGAGATTCGTATTCAAGTTCGAGAAGAAAAAAAAGAATTTCCAAGGGATGTCTCGCAGATTTACTCACAGAATAGGCCTACCGAGAGGCGCAGCAATTTGGCATTTTAATACTAAGTGGGCCAAACTGGGGTAAACTATAGACCAAAAGGAAGATGCAAATCGTAAATTTTGTCACAACATATCTGTCGACTGTCTGAGCAGGGAGGGTCTGATTCGCCACCCTGCGACTTGTTTCACGTCAAGTTGGTGTACCTTGCTCTTTTTCTTTCCCTTTAAATAATTAGGGCCTACTCAACAACAAAATTGGTTGTCATAGTAACTTGGGCTGTCAATCATGATGATTATAACTAGTACCCACCACCAACTGGAGGCGCCAAGTATTGTGAACTCAACTTGTATGGGATGGGAGAAAACACCCCCCACACACCCCCTCCCATATGTACATACATAATGACAAATTACATTGAACTGGAAGAGAATGGAATTCCTGATATCTATTTGCACAAAAGACTGGAAATCCCGGCAAATTACTAACAAAACGATCTGGAATTCCAGCACCTCAATGGAAAAAAATATGGATTATTTTGTTGAAAAGAAAAAAAAAAGTCTGGAAATCCAACGAAGGATAAACACAATAAACCTGGAATTCCAAAACCCTCTATGCCTTCAGACTAACAAAACGGTGGAAAAATCTGGAAATTTTGCGCCAAGCATAGGCAGAATAGGCTGGAATTTGACAAGCATATTGTAGAATTGGCTGGAATTCCAAGCCCCAGAGACCACAAAAAAATCTGGATTTCCGTTGCCCTCTATAGGGGGGGGGGTGCATGTTTTATCTGGAATAGCCCATTCCACAGCCTAGGGCCAAGTGACAAAACATTATTAAGTCGATGGACCTCGGCCCGATAATCATTTTTACCTCTTGTATCATAATTGTGGATAGACTTCATATTGATGAAAGTATTATCAAAAGATCTTGGTAATAGACACATGTGGTATTTGTACATAAATAGACCCAATTCCTTATTATAAAGTTGATACACATCAAGAATATTAAATTTTTCAAACAATGGCTTTGTATGACACAAATAGGAGCTGTTAGAGATGACCCTTACAGCTCTTTTTTGAAGCTTTACAATTCTATCCAAAATATTTTTATTGGCATTGCCCCACAATATTATACCATAAGTTAAGAATGGTAAGATAAGGGTACAGAACAACTGGTACATGTTGGGTTTTGGTAAGAAATGTTTGAGTTTGTTTAGTACACCAATATTCTTACAGCATGTTTTACAAATACTATTTATATGCGACCTCCATGTGAGGTTATGATCTAGAGTAATACCAAGAAATTTTGCATCATATACACGTGTCAACTTACATCCATCAAGATATATTTGATAATCATTGGTAATATCATTAGTCTGATGAGGTGTTCCAAAGAACATAAGATTTGTCTTGGTGGCATTTAAAGACAGTTTGTTACATTTGAACCAATTTACAACCTCTTTTAACTCTACATTCATAGTATCACATAATCTTTGTATATTACTATCAGAGTAGCATACTGTTGTATCATCAGCAAACAGTATAAATGATAAAAGTGTTGATGTGTTACATATATCATTCATATATATAATAAAAAGAAGAGGACCAAGGATAGACCCTTGTGGCACTCCACAAAGTACATTTTCATATGATGATTGAGCACCATTAAAGGATACAAATTGTTTTCTGTTTGACAGGTAGTTTTCAAACCATTTATGAGATACACCACGAAAGCCATAATGATATAGTTTGTGTAATAAAATTTCATGGTTGATGGTATCAAAAGCTTTCGATAAATCCATAAAAATACCAGCAGTGTACATATTATCATCAATAGCATTATTTACATCTTTAATAAAATCCAATACCGCCATATATGTTGAATGATTATGTCTAAACCCATACTGTCTGTTGTAAAGAATATCTTTGGCATCTAAAAGTTACAACATCTATCATGTATAATTCGTTCTAGAATCTTGGAAAAACAAGGCAACACAGATACAGGCCTGTAGTTACCAAATGATTCAGGAGATTCTTTCTTATAAATTGGCACCACCTTTGCTATTTTTAAGGTATCTGGAACAATTCCATCTGAGAGCGACTTATTGAATATTAATTTAAGCGGATACACAATCTCAGCTGCAACCAATTTTACTAAGTCAGATTTTACAAGATCATGACCCGGGCTTTTTCTGTTACCCAGTTTTTGATGATTTTCAAGATTTCATTTTCATCTGTTGGTTGGAAAAAACATGTAGAGTTACAACTATTAGCTAGGTACTGGTTAAAATCTTTACCTTGATGTTTGATTGATCCAGCTAATGTTGGTCCAATGCTGGCAAAAAATTCATTAAAATTGTTTGCAATTTCTTTAGGCTCAGTATAGGTCTTATTGTTACTTACAAACTTTTGACATTGTACCTTTTTTGGACTTCTGAGTATTGAGTTCAGGATTTTCCAGGTATTCCTCATATTGTATCTTTCTTTATCCAGTTGAGAACTGAAGTAGTTTTGTTTTGCTCTCCTTAATAGGGAGTTTAATCTGTTTCGATACATCTTATATTTAGATACATTAGTTTCAGTAGGTTTTTGCATAGATTTTTTATACAACCTGTTCTTCCTGCGTATACATTTCAACAATGAGTAGGTTATCCAAGGTGCCTTTGGCGTCTTGTTTTTAGCGTTATGTTTTTTAAGCACTTTTTGTGGGATACATTCTTCAAACACTTCTTGGAATTTATCTATAAAATTGTTGTATGACACATTAGCATTTTCGTTTTCACACACATTATCCCAGTCAACCTGGCTCAGTTTGTCTTTAAGTACATCTATATTATGTTTACTCATGTCCCTGATTTCTATATCGACAGTACTGGAATTTCTGTCATAGGCACTTACATCTGTAGATACAAATATAGGTAGGTGATCACTTATATCACTTATTAAGATACCAGAGGTTTGCTTAGCATAATTGTTGGTAAATATATTATCAATAAGAGTTGCTGACGTACGTGTTATCCTAGTTGGCTTGATGATACTCGGATACAAGGAATATGAAGACAAAATGTCAACAAATTCGCCAGTTGATTCATGGACGTCATTATTTAACAGGTTTATATTAAAGTCACCCATTATATACAGAAGCTTATTTTCTTGACCTGTGATTTTAGACAATATCGTATCAACACATTTGTTGAATTCTTTCATATTCTGGTCAGGTGGCCTATATATCACACCAATGACAATGTTTTGTGATTTGTGCTTTTCAATTTCAATGAACAGAGATTCTGTGTCTTTGAGGCAATTAAGCTCATTGATATCATTTCTCATATTATAAACAATATTCTCCTCAACATGCATACACACACCACCACCTTTCTTATTAATTCTGTTACATACTTCAAGGTTGTAGCCTTTAAGATGATAATAATCATGAGGCTTGTCTTCCAACCAAGTCTCAACAAGTCCAATGACTTGAAAATTGATGTCGACTTCTGACAGTAACTCTGTGAGTGAATCAAAATTCTTTTTTACACTTCTTACATTACTACAAAATCAATCAAGTTGATTACTCAATCAAGTTATTCAGTTTGGAAACTCATCTTTCGATAACCGTATTATGCATGATATTTAATCATTTTGTTCTACCGTATATTGTTTATTTTTACCTATTTGTATCTGTTACAATGTATTTGATCATATCTTATTGTAAGATGAATATCAAATAAATAAATCTTGAATCTTGAATCATTATTTCAGACATATGTTTTTTATGCCTCCACCGCGAGGCATACTGTGTTTTGCAATGTCCGAGCTTCCGTCCGGATGCTGTATCTCGGGCATGGATGGGCGGATTGACTTCCGATTTTCAGGATAGATGGGTCATGGTCAAAAACTCTGGATACTTTTTTTTGGGTGGGGTTCAAGGTCATATACTGAGGCCAAAGGTCATTTGAGGTCAAACAAGGTAACCTTGTAAATTTGGTCTCATAGGAACAGTTCAAATCCTATTGCAACCAAACTTGAGTCATAGCTGCACTTTGTGAACCCTCATATATTGGTGGTGATTAAAGGTTATATACTGAGGTCAAATGTCATTTGAGCTCAACTTGTAAAATACCATTATTTTGAGACTTTTGGTTAAAATTTGGTCTCATATGAACAGTTTAAATCCTAATGCAACCATTGGGTCATAGCTGGACTATGGAAACCCTCATTATTTATTTATCGGGGGACCTTTTTTATACTTTGTTGGATGTAGTACTAGTACAGGGGCCCATTTTCCGTATTTAGGCCTACCTCTTTTCTCGGAGGCTAGGGGTCGCACGTTCCTCAAACTTGGTGGGTGGGTGCATCTTGACCACAGGCAGAACAAGTTTGTATTGGTAAGTGGGTTAAGGTCACCTGAGGTCACCTGAGGTCATCCAGAGGTCATCTGCGCACAAATTAGCAAAAACTGTCGTATGGGCATCAAACGTTTGGTAGGTACAGTCAACATTTAGAGCCAAATTTTTGGAAGGTCATTTTGGGGTCAGCCTGGGTCATCCAGGGGTCATCTAAGGTCAAATTAGTACAAACTGTCATATGAGCATGAAACTTGGTGGGCACAGTCAACATAGAGCCAAATTTTTGGAAGGTAATTTTGGGGTCACCATGGGTCATCCAGAGGTCATGTGATATCAAATTAGTAAAAACTGTCGTATGAGCATGAAATTTGGTGGGTACAGTCAACATTTAGAGCCAAAAATTTTGGAAGGTCATTTTGGGGTCATCCGAGGTCACCCAGGGGTCATCTGAGTTCAAATTACTAAAAATTGTCATATGGGCATGAAACTTGATAGGTACAGTCAACATTTAGAGCCAAATTTTTGTATGGTCATTTCGGGGTCACCCAGGGGTCATCTAAGGTCAAATTAATAAAATTGGTCATATGGGCATGAAACTTGGTGGGTCCAGTCAACATTTAGAGCCAAAGTTTTGGCATGTCATTTTGGAGTCATCCGGGGTCACCCAGGGGTCATCTGAGGTCAAATGACTAAAAATGGATTTGTACTCATTTAAATCGCCCCATGGTCATGATGGTGTAGGCATCCCATTCGACGTCTTGCGTCGAAAACCGTGACAGGGAAATGTTTTGGGTGTGTGTGTGGGGGGGGAGGTAGGCTCTATGTAGTACAAGGAACTTATACGATGTCCTCATTCACAAACTGATACTATGGCGAACGGTCCGAATTTTGAGCCATACAAGTTTACGTGGTGAACTAGGCCCTATGTATTTATGTCCATTGAAATGCTCTCTCAGTTTGGATCCAAATCTCACCAAATTCATACGAAAGATCAATGAATATACGAGAAGTACAATAAAATATATTTGGTTGAAATCGGTAAAGAATTGGCTCCAAAATCGGGGAAAAGGTGAATTTTAGTTTTAAAATGCTGCCGTTTCTATGCCAGTGGCTCCGCACACGTGACACCGCGTACGTAATGCAGCAATACGCACTTTGCCATCGCGTGCATAAACAACGCAGAGCCCTGCTACGTGCGCATTTGTCCAATTGCATTATTTTAAACAGCTTAAAATTGGCTCAAAATTGGCAAAATCTTTGCACTTCGCGTGGAAGTTATTAAATGGAACTTAATCTGGGAGCAAAATGCCACTTTCAAATTGCAAATTTGTGCGCGCTTTACACGCATTTGTCTCCTTCAGTAGTATAGGTTCTGTAATACCTAATACCTATACTACTCCTTCAATGTTCATATTTGATTATTTTATTGGCAGCTTCACCATAATTTACACCACTGCTAGCCCCCCCCACACACACACACACTTACGAAGTCCTGCACCATCATCACTGATCAAAGGGGCCCGTGCGTTCACATTGCCCCCGGGCCCGGCCCATAATGGCTCTCGCCTCTCGGCGGCACTGCATGATTCTATCATACTAGATTTCAGGCAGGTTGTCACCTCTGATGTCATCCCAGCAAACACAAAACATTTTATGTTGGGTTATTTTTAATAACATTCAACAACATTGCTGAAAAACATTCTAACATGTTCACATAGCACACCAGTGTACGAGATCAATTATTGATGCTTACCTGTCAGCCTAATATATCATACAAACAAGGGAAGAGGCCTACGCATCATACACTGGAACATAGAAACATTCAAACGTTACAAACTGGCACACAAGATCAAACAATGATGCTTAGGGCATGTAGGGGCGCACCATTAGATTTCCAGGGGGGCATGGTAGTTTTTTGGGAAAAAAAACTTCGCCCACTAATGAGACGAAAAAATAAACTTCACCCACTAGTGAGACGAAAAAAAAATTTTTGCCTCACTGATGAGTAAAAAAAAAATTTCCCCCACCCAACTTTGTATAAAGCTATACATTAAAATTGAAAAATAAATACTTTGCCGCCGAAAAAAAATTGCTGCCTTCGGAGGCAAAAAAAAATTCTGCCTGACCCAAACTCCCATGCCCCCCTGAGAATCTACTGGTGCGTCCCTTAATTGTTATTCTTAATATACAGGGGAAAGAAGAATCACACATCGCACACTAGCACAATTAAACATGAAATAGCAAAGGGAAACATATCATGTTAAGTATGGTGTAAGTCGCTATCATGGTGACAACCTTTAGAACTAAAACTGCTGTTATAATGCCTTAATTAGCCTCAATATAAAAGTTTTTTCTGCTACAAAATCACAATACAAATAGATCATATATTTGAAGAGCTTGTTTCCATACCATGTTAAGTCCACAATCACAAATTTCTCATTTACTTCGTGTAATGCAATCACAATTTATACTTTGACATTAGCAACAATGAGTTGTGCCATCAACAAGCCATTATTTACCACAATGCTGGTTAACAATATGCAGACTATTGTACTCATTTGGGAATCAATGGCCTCACACACTATTGTTACTATGCGTCCATCCACTGTATGCTTTGTAATGGTGCATTCAACCAGAGATGTAAGGAAGAGGAGGTTGATCCAGCCAGAGAAGATGAGAAAAGAGGAGATCGCTCGAACATATAATCCGATTACCCACAGTTATCCTCCATTCACTTTTCTTTGTTTGGGGTACTTAAAACGCCACTTGAAACTTCCTTTGTGGTAATCTGTTCATCCGCCACACACTCGACTGATTCGATAGTTTTCTTAGTGGAGAAAATATTCCACACACGGAAGTACATCGTTAAATTCCCAATTTCGCAGTCAAATCATGTTTTTTTTCTTTAAAAAAAATAATACTAACCAGGGTGACCATGATTTTTAAACGAGTGAAAAAAGCATTATATATATCGCAACTCCCATTAAAAAATCAAATATTTTGTTAAGTTATGGAAAGTCAAGCATAATTTATGTTCTGGTAAAATTAATATAAGGTCAAAGGAAAAGAAATTTAAATGATAAGCATTTGAATATTTGCGGCTATTTACGGAAACTTAAAACGAGTGTAATCAGTAGTTCAAACTCGTGTCAGTTTCTCCATATACTCCGTTTTGTGTCCAAACGTGTCCAAAAATGCTATTTGGATCCAAAATGAGGGTCTTTTCACAGGGATCTCAGGTCAAACTTAGCAGCCGGTCATGCCAAACAATACAGAAATTATATTTCGCGGTCAACTGACGTAACAAAGTGATATCCGGGCATGCGCCGTTTAGAGCTAGACAGTCGTGACTCGCAAAGCCACTTATCGTATTAGTTGATCAATCGGATTAGATCATTGTTTCCATCAATAGGCGGATGCACACATTATTTATTTGATGTGGGGAGCGAGCGACCTCCTCTTTTATCATCTTCTCTGATCCAGCTATCCTCAAACAAAATATGTGTGAGACCGCTCATTCAAAGTAAATGATGAATCACCCTATTTAGCCGCTTAAAAGGGCATTTCGTGATCCACAGCCTCATCCCCCACTTTTCTCAAAAAAGTTGAGATTTTTATATCACTGGAATACTCTGGCTACATAATGTTTATGTACAAAATATTTCTTGCAGATTAATTCGTTTAGCAAAGATATCGCGAAATTTGAATTTCGTTCTGGTGCACCAGAACGAAATTACAACGTATTGTCTATGGAGCAGTGTAATACCCATCATCATGCATAACTCGCAAACGCAAAATCGGAATCAACTGAAATTTTGGGAATATGCTTTTTTCGTGGATATGTACTGAAAAATGTCATAAAAAGAGGATGCTAGGATCACGAAATACTCCTTTAACAATAGAATACTACAATGGGGTTTGAACCCGGAACGGGTGCGATACACCAGAGAAGATGATAAAAGAGGAGGTCGCTCGCTCCCCACATCAAATAAATAATGTGTGCATCCGCCTATTGATGGAAACAATGATCTAATCCGATTGATCAACTAATACGATAAGTGGCTTTGCGAGTCACGACTGTCTAGCTCTAAACGGCGCATGCCCGGATATCACTTTGTTACGTCAGTTGACCGCGAAATATAATTTCTGTATTGTTTGGCATGACCGGCTGCTAAGTTTGACCCGAGATCCCTGTGAAAAAGACCCTCATTTTGGATCCAAATAGCATTTTTGGACACGTTTGGACACAAAACGGGAGTATATGGAGAAACTGACACGAGTTTGAACTACTGATTAAACTCGTTTTAAGTTTCCGTAAATAGCCGCAAATATTCAAATGCTTATCATTTAAATTTCTTTTCCTTTGACCTTATATTAATTTTACCAGAACATAAATTATGCTTGACTTTCCATAACTTAACAAAATATTTGATTTTTTAATGGGAGTTGCGATATATATAATGCTTTTTCACTCGTTTAAAATCATGGTCACCCTGGTTAGTATTATTTTTTTTAAAGAAAAAAAAACATGATTTGACTGCGAAATTGGGAATTTAACGATGTACTTCCGTGTGTGGAATATTTTCTCCACTAAGAAAACTATCGAATCAGTCGAGTGTGTGGCGGATGAACAGATTACCACAAAGGAAGTTTCAAGTGGCGTTTTAAGTACCCCAAACAAAGAAAAGTGAATGGAGGATAACTGTGGGTAATCGGATTATATGTTCGAGCGATCTCCTCTTTTCTCATCTTCTCTGGATACACGCAACTACTTTTAGGGATAGGTCAGCGATTGCATGTCATCGTAACATGCACACATACATGCAGGCCCTGTCATCCGATCAGATTTCAGATAAAATATGACTGAAGTTCCATGGCAAATTATACTTTTCGTCGCTTGCTGTCACTTTCAGCCTCTATCATTTGTGATAGAGAATGTTTTCAATTATCGGAATATCTTTGTTAGATTTACAGGAAATGACCGGAAAATACATTAAAAAAATAAAATAGAAATGATCAACAATCATCACTTCTCTAAAAAATCCTAAAAATGTCTTCTTTAGAAATTTATATATTAACAACAACAAAAAAGCCGGATTTGGGGGGGAAATTTTTACAACACTCGATTTCTTTCTTGTATTATCCACATGTTGTATCCCATCCAAGCAGCAGGTCCTTAATACACGCGTTTCATACTTTTCAACAAATTCTCTATAGAAACATTCGAAATATTTCCAATTCTTGAGTGCAAATCGGTCGACCGTGAGCGGTCTCACACATCACATCAAAGGCTACTGCAAGTGGATGTCTAACTACTATGAATAGGTGTAATCGGATTACCTACGGGATTATCTCAAGTATATAATTCCGTTAACCCTCCTCTTCCTTACATCTTCTCTGATTCAACAGAAATTATAATACCTATAGCATCACAACCCATAGCAATATCGCACAGGTAAATCAGACACACGTGTTTGTGGACTTAACACGGTTAGGAAATAAGCTCTTCATTTATTTCTTTGTTTTTATTCAATTATAAATTTCTCTACAGCTACACGAACATGTGTTAGACACATTAGGCCTATATTATGCTATAGTGCACTAACACATAGCTGTCCCGAAAGTATGCGTTTG
The DNA here is from genome assembly GCF_039555335.1 of Amphiura filiformis. NCBI lineage: Eukaryota > Metazoa > Echinodermata > Ophiuroidea > Amphilepidida > Amphiuridae > Amphiura > Amphiura filiformis. Next base: position 44,696,630 of record NC_092640.1, on the reverse strand, counting down.
TATTTTTGGGACAATTATGTGTTAGTGCAATAGGCCTAAATAGCCAAGAAATTACTTTTATAAATCAATTACGAGTCCTTTTCCAAAAGACAATTGACACTTTATGTACACAGGTTTAATGCACAAATCAATTGTAGTCCCGGCCCCCCCAGGGGCCTGGCAATAGCGGGGTCCGAGCCGGGACTTGGCCGGGAATGTAACAGCTCAATGTGTCCCCGCAGTGCGGGGAATAGTGGGGGAGTGTGCTTTTATGTAATGCCTCTCAAACAGACCGGGATCTACCCCGGGAGTGTACCCGGGACGTAATAGAAGAGTACTCACAACTGTGCCAGGTCGTATGCGGGGGAAACACTAGCGGGGACTTCGAACATGGTGCCCGGGGCTCTAGGGGCGGGGACTTGGCCGGGGATGTACACAGAAATAGTGCCCCGCCCTGCAGGGATTAAGACGGGACTGTAACATGTTTGTAACAGTTTCCAAAATTACATCCCCGGGTAGGTCCCCGCTATCCCTGGACCCCGGGGGGCCGGGACTACAATTGATTTGTGCATTAGACACATTATAAAAAAAGTAATTAACAAATACACTGCTTTCTGCAAAATGGTGTGCTAGAAAACCAGTAACATTGCAACATTGCCAAAATTCACTTTGATCATGGGCCAAAATCTGGGGCCAAAATAGTGTAAAATCCCAAAAGTTTTGCATGCTACTACTGCACTTTGTAACAATAAAATTATTTTGAAGCATGAGAAGACTTTACGATCTCTCTAACAAAATACCCGGTATACATGTAGGGCCTACGCCACAGTCTCTGTCCCCAGAGCTCTGCTCTGTCCCCTACCAAAACTGGGACAAATTGTTATTCCCCCAGGAAGCTGGCTACGCCCACGGCGTTAGTTATACTATTTCTCTTTAGCATGTTTAGTGTGTGTGTTGTACCCTGGAGGGAGAACTCGCATGTCAAGGTGATACGGGTGTTTGTGTGTGGCAATTAGAGTCCCCTTTTCAGGCTCTACAGCAGTTCTGAAGACCAACATTTGTTCTTTAGCCTCACCTTGAATTAAAAAACTAAAATGTGGACAAATTTGGAATTTCTTAGCTCCACATCCTATAATTTGGCCCAAACTGAATACATTGAAATTTCAAATCAGAAGTCCCAATTTTACCCAAATTCGGGAAGGCTTTCTGTCCATTTTAAGCTTAAATAACAGGGGATATATTGAAAGAAACCCCACTGGCTATTTTTATTGTATAACATGGAGTTCTATGCGGACATTACTTTATGTCAAACTCAAAATTGCTCTGTTGACCTAAAAACACAACAAATTTGCCTGATTCCATTTAAGTGTAAGTTCGGACGTGTGTTAACATTACAAATATTCCAAAAGATCAGGTTTGAAAAAAAGTAATTAATGCACAACGCTCTAACCAACTGAGCAACATAGGCATGTTAAAGAAGAAGGAAAGATGGAAGATTTTTATCTCCCACTCTTCTTGCTCAGTTGATTAGTGCCGTTTTTTTTAGCATAGTCGTTACTAGCAGTATACACTTATGACAGTAATACAATTTACGCTCTCAGAGTTAGTATTTGTGACGTGTCATGTCAAAATGAGACACTTTTGGGCAGGTTATCAATTTTGAGGTTTTTACATATCTTAAAGATATTTTGCTCCACAACGCAGTTTTCCCCAATGAAATCGGATATTCCTAAGCGAAGATATTGAGTTTGAAAGTTATGGTATTATAAAATTGGAAATTGAGATATTGGCCTTTAAAAATATTATTGACAATGTTGAGAGTAGGAATTACCTTGATAAATGTCTCAAAAAATACAAGATGCCAGTTATCCGGGCCTATCCGGTCTGAAACTATCAGACAATATTTTAACATTAACAACATTACAAATTCGCAACAAACCCAAATTGTGAAAAAAATCACCCCCAGGCAGATTTTTGGCTATTTCTCCATTTACGATCCTGCCCAAAAGTGTCTCCTTTTGACATGACATGTCACATTTAAATGTTTTATGCAACACACATGATTATTATGATCCAAAAATGTATACATGAAATCAGTGATAACCTTTTAAATGGGTATGGCAAAAAAGAAAGCACAATTTAAATTTGCAAATATTTACTATAGCTTTTGCTAATATACTATTAAATTGTTGATGTTGATTTAATGTTTTCTTTCCCTTTAATCATAAATCAATTTATATAATTGCACTATGAAATAAAATCACTGCAATTTGAAATGAACAATGAAATGAGTAATACTGAAACACCACTGATAATTTGGTAAGCAAGTTTCAGTGCGATTAGTGCAATGACCTTGGACACTAATCACACTTAAACTCACTTAAATGATAGAATTGTCAGTGGGGTTTCGGTGATTTTTCAGCGATTCATTTCAGGGATTTTACTTCATTGCAATATTTATTTTACAAATTTGTTTCATTTGACAAAACAGTTAAAACATTATACATGTCAGATTTCAAGGACTTTATTTCCTAGTGATATTTATTTAATTTTATAACTTTGTTTCATCTGCTTTGCCGACAACTTTATACATTTGTTTGCCCCTGTCGTTTTGCCCTTTTCCTTATTAATGTGTGACCATTCCACCACGAATAGGTGGTAATGTCAGCAGAGATTGTTTTGAGATATTGTCCTTTACTGAGTTTTACTACCTTGCAAACAAGCAACAGGGACATTTTGAGCAATATCTCAAAAATGAAAATGCCAACATTACAGCCCATTTGTGGTGGATGGTCACATATGTGATATGATCTAATCCACTAGAGAGATTGCGATTTCCAAACATACATATCGAACGTACATGGAATCTATTCAAAACCACTCTCCTGTGATGGGATTCCTAATATAGATTCCACGTACGTTCGATGCTACGTTTGGAAATCGCAATCTCTCTATTAACTTGCTCTTTACTTATTATACTTAAGCTTATGAAATCCTTAAGTCCTTGGCATACAAAGTAATGAACTTTTTATGTTAATTTTCTAATCATGTTTTCTCCTTAATTTGCTCAATTTCATTATTGCCGACTTTGGTCTGATTGGCTCAATCAGATCATGAGACATTCCAACATACTGCCCCTTTGTGGAGTGCAATGTTATATGGGCGGCTTTAGGGACCGTTCACAAACACTTGTTGGGGGCCTTATGCAAAATGGGGGGCAAACACTTGTTGGGGGCCTTATGCAAAATGGGGGGCCCTTAAAAGTTTTGACCCTCGTAAGGGGGGCCCTGAAAAAATTGACCAAATTTTCCCACTAAAATTGAGTTTATATGCTTTTCTATTGGGTTGACCCAAAAGGGGGGGCTCGAAATTTTTGAGATCTGAAAAGGGGGAGGCCCGAAAAGGGGGAGGCCCGAAAAAATTTTGTGATGAAATTTTTTTGCATCAGGCCCCCCTAACAAGTGTTTGTGAACGGTCCCTTATAGTCAACTATTGCTCATCAATATGCAGATCACTTTCCACTGGACAATATGGTTGTGGTGTCCTCTCAAAAGATAAGCACCAGCTCCAGTTTACCGATAATAATGATACCTTTTGTAGACATTGGTGCTCTGACCATTATGGGGCATCTCCTGTAAAATCAGAGAAAACATGAAACAAATAATGTGTAATTGTTCAATTATTATTATTTATTATTATTAACGAATACTTATATGGCGCTCTACAGAGATCACAGCGCCTTACAATCAGCAGCAAGTTTCAAAAGCTTAATTCAATGTACAAACATGATGTTTAAAAAAATATATCAGTATCATTTCCGCTTCACTAAGTCTGCAACTGATACGCACATACTCTCAGCGACTTAGATTGTGATTACCCCCAGCAGCTCCCCATTTTACACTTGGAAATTAAGCTATATCTTGCCCAAGGATGCAACACACTGGCCATGGTAAATGTCGCAATCCTGAGCTAAACCACCCGAGCTACGTCAAAACAATGTGCATGATATAATTGCTGTTTTCAATGTGAAAGTGAAACAATAAATAAATTTTTGGATTTATCTTCCTTTTCCCATGCATCAATCAATCTTCCTTTTCCCATGCATCAATAAATCAAAGGTTCGCAACACAGTCAGAGTAAGTTATATTTTTGTGTAAATTGTGCTTTTTTAATAGTACTCTGACTCAGGCAAATATCGGGCTGGTAACTTTTATGAGTTAACATGCCCGACTGGCTAGTGGTCAAAAAAGTTCGAATACACCCCTAAAAATCAATAACCCAACCTATAACTACAGCCTTCAAAATACTCACCAATAATGACGGGAAAGTCGGGCTAAGCTGCCTTGCAGCCCCCGAGTAGTTTTCCAGTGGTGTACGAAGATCAAGATCTGCTACTTTGTACGACGTTATTGTAGGTTCCGCTATGTAAGGTATGTCAATTTCACTTGAGACTTTCCCATTGCGTATATAAATACAGCAAAATGCACCTAGAATAGCAGATAAAGTCAGTAAAGTAATGACAACAAGAAATCCAATTGCAATCCAACCTGTTGCTCCAATTGAACCCGCTGTTAATGCACCTGTAAATAAATAGAAACAAAAGATACATGGCTACATCACTATCATTGTTCACTCTAGCATTTTATAAAAAAATTACCAATTTTATTTGCCCTCTCCCCCCTATGTATATCGATTTAATGTTTTTACTATAGCAACAATTCAACAGTAATTCAATGTCTTGAAATGTTATTGAATTTATATATAAGGCACCAGAAACAAACTTATTCTATCTTTGGATCAACCGTACATGATGCTTTGATGTTTGTTATTAAGGAACTAACGACTAATTAATCAGAATTAATGCTAAATTTATACTTTTCAATATCAATACAAGCAAAGATTTATGTTATCAGAATTAATAAAGGTCAATTAATTGATTTCATAAATAATATGGATCAACCAAGCATTTATGGTCGATCAAAAGATCAAACTAATTTGTTTCTATTGGGAGAGCATGGCGCAATGGTTAGGGTACTTGCCTTTAGTGCATAAGGTCCCGGGTTCGATTCCCGGCGGTGGCGATTTGCTGGGATATTGACTTGGAAAAAAAAGTCTGAAATGAATTGGCAACTTCTGTAGATTAAATTCAGACTTCCGCTCTCCCCATGGTTCATTTAGAATTGGGTAAATGAATCATGAAAGTACTCCGTCCTTCGGAGGGGACGTTAAGCCGTCGGTCCCGTGTACAGAGAGCCATACCTGTACATGTATCTCGCAGCCAGTTTCGAAAAAGAGTAGGGTGTTAACCCCTGACTGTTCCCAACCCATCCCGGTGTTCAAATGGACCCCAATGGAAATAAGCTTCAATAGAGGCTTTCTTGGGTTATCCAGGGTTGTCAAAACCTGAACAAATCAAATCAAATAAAAAAAAATTGCCTAAGTGATATAAAACAAATATTTCTGAAATTTATGTTCAAGTGATTATATTGTAATCATCACACTCATTGATAATTTTAAATATTTAATATTTGTTTTAAATATTAAAATATTTGTATACTATTACATACCTGCACAGATGATTCCATCCCCTTCATAACCACTGTTGCATTCACATGTGAAACTCCCATCTGTGTTAGTACATGCAGCATACATATGGCAATTATCAAACTCTTCTTTACATTCATTGACGTCTGAAGCAAAGACAAATTTCATTGAATTATAAAATAAGCCTAATTAAATATCTATCATCATCGTATTTTAATTTTATTTTCCACTTGATGTTAGTAAATAAAGTTCAATATGAGTGTCTTCTGAGATAGTGGAAGGGTATTTCTCCCACCCTGTCAAAGGCAGAGCAAAATTGCAAATACCATTTGGGCAAACATTTCAGGCAATCTTCATATTTTTGCCCTTCCCCTGAAATTCACTTTCCTATCCACTGGTAACAAATCATTAATGTACATCCAGTTTTTTTTATTTAATTGACAATAGAGACCTTTTTTTATGGATCTTTCTATATTAGACAACAACCTATATGGTCGGGAATCCTTCAATTAAGTTCAGAATTTCTTCGCGCCCCCATACACTGCTTAGCACGTGCAGATATAGGTAGTGTATGTGCTTCGTCCCGTGATTCGGAAGTCACGTAAAGCTGTTGGTCCTGTGTACAGGAAGAGTCAAACCCTGTGCACGTTAAGTGTCAGAGCTATTCGAATTGAGAAGGGGGACCATCCCCGGTTCTGATATCTGCAATCAATCCTAGGTTCCAGGATCGTGCATAGGTAAAAAACTGTGCACGTTAAGCCTGTGCGACAATACTCAATCTACAATCCTGGAAATATAGTTGGCACACATTTACTAAACAAATTAATATAAACAATATAGTGCAGACTTTGCCCCCTCCTCTGTATCTCACTCTTTCCCACTTTCCATATTGGAGGGTCTCATGGCTTTGTCAAACATTGAATTTGGGGTTGGGGCAAGAGATATACCAAAAGACAGGCAAAGTCTGCCAACATTTTTTTCCAGGATTGTAGGATTTGACACTATAATTTCTCAAAAAAGTTAACTTCAATAAAATTTTTGCATACAAACCCATTACAGTCTTATTGTCACATAATACATATTCAAAATTCTGTCACAATACTACACTACAAGATTCCTATTGGGCTGCCTACATACTCAGGTATACTGGTACTGTGCAGTACCAAGGGGGTACAGTGTACTACCAGTGCAGAGTCCTGCAGAGTAGCAGCATTTGTAGGTAATCTGTGCGTACCAGTCAGTAGCACAGTAGCAGCATTGGTACTGTGTAGGTACTCTGTGTGTACCAGTCAGTAGCACAGTAGCAGCATTGGTACTGTGTAGGTACTCTGTGTGTACCAGTCAGTAGCACAGTAGCAGCATTGGTACTGTGTAGGTACTCTGTGTGTACCAGTCAGTAGCACAGTAGCAGCATTGGTACTGTGTAGGTACTCTGTGTGTACCAGTCAGTAGCACAGTAGCAGCATTGGTACTGTGTAGGTACTCTGTGTGTACCAGTCAGTAGCACAGTAGCAGCATTGGTACTGTGTAGGTACTCTGTGTGTACCAGTCAGTAGCACAGTAGCAGCATTGGTACTGTGTAGGTACTCTGTGTGTACCAGTCAGTAGCACAGTAGCAGCATTGGTACTGTGTAGGTACTCTGTGTGTACCAGTCAGTAGCACAGTAGCAGCATTGGTACTGTGTAGGTACTCTGTGCATACCTTGGCGATGATGCACCTATGCAGGCAATCTTGTAGTGTAGCTCAAGTAAGAAAAAAAATGAATTTTTTGTACCTTCACACATTCCACCATCTCTCATAGCATAGCCCTGGTAACATTCACACAGATAAGACCCTTCTGTGTTACTACATGAAGCTTGCTGCTCATCACAGCCAGCATTGTAGCATTCATTGATGTCAATACAGGTACTATACCCATCTCCTTGGTAACCAGTATTACAGACACATTGATATGATCCGAGGGTGTCTGTGCATTCTGCATTCCTTGCACATGGGTTCGTAGTACACTCATCAACATCTGAGGATAATATGAAACAAACATTTTAGTTTTTGTTATTTTGACTAAAACAATGCCATTCGGACTTTACAATCAAATCATATTGCAGGGTGCCTGATACAGACCAGACACACCCCAAGACACTATTAGTTACCCCCTTGTTGTTCACAAAATACAAAAAAAATATCTACAATCTGGTGCCATATTCCATGAAGCCGAAAATATGGCACATATTTCTTATGTATGTGTGTTGCTGATGTTTATAAACACCCATACCTATTTCAGGCCCGTCAAAACTAATTTGAAAGTGGTGCGGCTGAAAGTGGGGGTCTGGGGTTGAAACCCTCCAGTGAGATTTGAAGGGGCAGAGCCCCTCATCTGGATGTAAGGGGGGCAAAGCCCTCTTAAAGCCTAAGTACTTTTGAAAATAAATATACTATTTTAACGGTAAATTAATAAAACTAAACTGCAAAACTATATGACATTAAAAATCTTTTTTTTTGTGTGTGTGTCAATTTGTTTTTTTATTTTTTTAAGCGAAAGTGGTGCGGCCATGACCGCATTTGCTGCTGCGGTTCCGATGGGCCTGCCTATCATAATGCACTTTTTGATTTCTTACTTGTACAGACAGTCCCATCTCCTGTATAGCCTGTATCACAAGTACAAGTATATGACCCATCTGTGTTGGTACATGAAGCTGATGTATGGCAACTATTTATCAGGCTGCATTCATCAATGTCTGGATGGTGAGAGAAAAATAGTAAAGTATGGTAAGAAATTACTTACTTACATGTACCTTAAAAAGATTTAAAGGATCAAGATTGCTCAAGTGGATAGGGATACAAGGCAAACAAAAAATTTGGGAAGGAAAAGCCTCAGCAGAAAGCTCTGTGCTTTAACGGTTTTGGGGACGAAGTATGAAATTAATGCTGATTCCATGGCCCCCATGGTAGAACCACTCTATGATCACCTTTTTCTAGTTTTCTGTCTGTTAGCTCATATCATTACTAAACTTTAAGTTATTTGATCATATATCTATACAGTTTATCCTGGTACTCTTTAATGCATTTATTGTGATGTGGGGTGTAGGGTCTGTATGTATATCTACACCTACACTGACATCTATAAGTTGATCATTATCTATTTCATAGCCATTAGCTACAGCTTTACCCTAGTTCCTCATTGGTGTCTGTGTGTCTGTCTGTCTGTCTGCCTACACACCCAGATACTCACCCCTACAAGTTCTCTGATCATTATCTAATTCAAAGCCATTGTAACAGCTGCAGTTATACCCAGGTTCCTTATTGGTGCATGCTCCATACACAGCATCACAATTATTGGTATCATCAGTTGCACACTCATCAATATCTTAGAAACAAGGATAACAAAATATATTTTGCTTGGTGTAACCATCACTTTTAACAAGTATAACTGGTAAATGCATAATCAATGCAAGGTCAAATCATATCCATTCTCTGCTTCTTTTGGCAATTTGAAATTCGGACTTCATTCAAAACTGTTCTTATTGCTGCAATACAATAGGCAGCAGTGGCTACCAGTGTGTATGTCTACCCATGGCCATATCTCTGCATAATGCTTAAGTTTGTTATGTTATGCCAGATGACTTTTAGAATGTGTGTCCACATTCCGCAATTGGGAAATAGTATGCTATGTTCAAATTTGATGTCCTCATTTGGCAGTGCTTAAATGTATGGGGATGTGTGAGTGAGTTTTGGGTGTGTGTGCAAGTCTATGTGAGCATGCCTCTATCAGTGCAGGTCTTACCATTGCATAATGTTCCATCATCACTGAGTTCTGCTCCTTGATTGCATACACACTCATCAGTAGTACCATCACTATTGCGTACACATTGGCCATATGGTCCACAGGTAATGGTATCATCAACACAATCTCGACCTGCTTGAACTGCATAAGAAATATAAGGCCAATATTAAACAGTCTATAATATCGAATTGATTAATTTGAATTAAACAATTCATTGATGTTAGCACTGGATAGTAGCCATTACTGCCAGTAGACAGGAAGTCTAGAAGGTTGACCTCAACGCTGTAGGTGGTCTTCCTGTACTTTTGAATGGAACAGCAGTAACCTTGGGCATGTTTTAGACCAAAATTTGGGATTTTTCAGATTTTTTCTAAGTTTGTGAGAGCATAACAAGACTATCCGTCGATGGATTTTTATTTCCGTCGGTAGATATTTTTAAAATTAAGTTTTTCATAACATATTAAAAAGGCAGAGACCCCTGATGTATAATAAATTAGCTAGGTAAGTTTTGAGTAACCTTGATGAAAATTATCAAAAAAGTGCCTATTCAATTGTGTGGGTATGGTCCATCACCTGTCACTTGGTAGTCTTGTAACATGTCTAATGGCGCTGCCCATGGCCACTCGATGAATTGTTTAATTCGAATTAATCAATTCGATATTATAGACTGTTAAATAATTGTTATCATCAACAACATAGTCCTTATACCTTAGTGCCACATTCAGTATAGTTATGGCTGTAAGGGGTTGTTCAATAATTATGAACTCTGAGGGTATGGTAAAAAGGGGGGGGGCAAGAATCAGTTTTTGGGCAGGTTGAAAAGGGAAAAGGTCTCTATTCCAACACATTTCTGTGTCTGATATATGGCACTTACCATCACATGTTAAATTGTCATCACTAAGTTCAAATCCATCATTGCAACCACACTCATATCCATACTCTGTATTCATACACACTTGTTCACAGTCATCAGTTTGAATTTCACATTCATTGATATCTGAAACAAGAAAGCATATACATAAAAGCCATAAATAGCACTTTCTAGCATGATATTTTGGTCAAAAATTTCGGAAGAATGAGCAGGATCCTACTTTTTATGAAGATTTGCCTAAGCTTTCAAAATGTGTTACATTTCAGAAACACCAAGCTATTTGTGAGGTGGTGTAAGCTGTATGGGCTATAGGGTGATCTAGTCGGCATTTCTCTGCAAAAGTCAGTGGATTCCATATATTTTCTCTACACTGGATGTCTCTATCTGACCTTCAACTTGCAGAAAGTGTAAGTTTAGAAGAACTGAATTGCCCTCAGGTAAAAAAAATGGTTTTCCAGAATCTGTTTGTACAGAAAGTCAAAGGGGACTATTTACTGGTGTGCACCCTGTAGTAAAGAAAGTGCCAAATGGCACTTTCTCACTTTTATTTTATTTAATACTAACCGGTGCATGTTTCTCCATCACCAATAAACCCATCTTGACAACTGCATGTATAGCTGCCCTCTGTATTAGTACAGTCAGCTCTCGAGTCACATTCTGCTGTTCCTGAATCACACTCGTTGACATCAGAACACTCAGTGCCATCCCCTTCCCATCCTGCATTGCAGTTACACTCATATGAGCCATCTAGATTCCTGCAGGTAGCCATTTCATGACAGTCATTTGCTCCTAGACATTCATCGATATCTGGGTGCAGAAACAAGTACTCTGATATGATATACTATTGCTTTTTCGCCAGCCCATCGGGCTGGTACCTATTTCTGGGATGGGGTCAGTTTGCTCAAGAGATTATTTTTTATTGGTATTGGAATGACTTTTGTTTAAAACTTTTGTGGTTGAATTTTTTTTAAATATTTTAATTCGATTTGTAAGGAAAAGTAAGTATGTTTTGCAGTTTCAACGAAGCTAAAACGCAGTGAGTATTACCAAAGTTATGTTTGAACTAATTAATTATGACTTTAAAAGTTTAAAGGCCTAAATGTAACAATAATAGTTAATATATATAGCATCATATGGTCAGCAGAAGAAAATCTGACATCACCTATGATGTCATATCAGTGTCCTTGACCGGGGTTCCTTACTCCTTGACCACTGAACAGCGTGATATCATGTTGATAACAGATCTATAGAATCAAAATCTTCATCATATCTCCGGATCATATCACAGATTCTCAACAATCTGTGATCATATGGACCATATTGATGTGAAAGTAGTTATCTATCATATCCTGTGTCGTTTTATGGATAAAAATGACTCAAAATGTTATTGATGAAATGGTTGCTATCATAAACATCAGTTTTGTCTTTTCAACGGGAAAGATCCGATGCAAAATAAAGTTTTTAGGGCCTGGCTATAATATGGGCATAATTTATGCATATAGTATTGAACAATGTACCCCATTTGACATGCACTTATAGATAAATAAATTGTCTTACTTTATTAATTTAATAACTTCTTTATTATAAATAAAATGACACATAACTATTTGATTCATAAAATTACATTCAACAAAATGATTGAAGAGAAAACACACAAGGCACTAGGCAGACTGTTATAGAATGGAGTATGTAAGATGCCATGTCCATAGCTTCGCAGGAGTTTCCGACTAGCAATCAACATGATCAGCACATTCAGAAAAACACAGTTTAAGAGTGAAGATTGTAGTGAGTAACCAGTCCTTTATAAATGTGCTGGCCACTATCTATTATAATATAGTAGGCTTAAACTATACATTGAATTAATTAAGTTATTTTAAAATAACATGTACATGTAAGTTAGCTCAAACCGGCAGTGTATATATCGAAAGCAGTGAAATCGGACATTCCTAAGCGAAGATATTGAGTTCGTAAGTTCTGGTATTACAAAATTGGAAATTGAGATATCGTGGGTAAAAAGCTGAAAAGACAAAAAAAAACCAACGACAACAACAACAACAACAAAACAAACAGACCAGAACAATTTGGAGTACATGTAATGAATTAAAAGAGATGACATGAGATTAGGAATTAATGTTTTCTGCTGTTTCAGTGTGCATGTTCTCATCGTTGATGGTTTGGTGGACTGTCATGTAGATGTAAGCGTGATCCTAAAAATGCCTTTCACATTGACCAAAACTAATTACAAGACCTCTTCTACATTGAGGCTGGCTTTCCCTTTTAAAGGGAATTTTATTATTTCCAGTTATTTAATAGTGCTAACTTAACCCCCTGAGCACTACCTGCCAATCCAGCATTGCCTCTGATTGGTCAATTACATGCTATCTTCACTTTAATCAACAATCAGAATGGAGCTTTGCAAATAATTCACCCCATTTCTTTGTGTGGTGAAATTATTCTAACAATGTTGACGATTGGTCCAATTGATAATGAAAACTTCTCATGGGGTTAAGGATTAGGATTGAGCTAGGTTTCATTTTTTAATTTAGTGCTGTATTTTTCTGGAATTGGGAGTAATGACATGTTTAAAGGGACAGTCATTAGCCCCTATCAAAACAGCAAGTCACTTTGATTCAAAGTTGGGTCAAAAAAAGCTAATTTAACAAAATGTGTTCCTAGATCTTCATATCTAGGTTTTAAAAGATAGTAAAAAAATACTGATGAAGTACTTTTTATGTTGTCCTATTCTTTGTCAAAGACACGCAGGAGAGACCCACATGAAAGTGGGGCTTGGGGGTCCACACTGAAGGCGTGAGACGAGGGTGAAGCCAGAAACCAATTCAATTATTACCAAGCTAAACGTCATGGGTAGTAATGTAACACAGACTAATGTTGTCCATAACATTATTGGATCAAAATTGTATTTTTTTATCATTTTCTCCCAAACTGAGCATTTTTACATCAATCAGTTGGATTCATCAAACATTTGCCATTCTAAATATAAACTTAATGCCAGCAATCTAGCAGTAATGCGGTACAAAAATGTCCATAATCAATAATACCAGAGTTAACAACAACCTAAAGACAATGTTCGTGTATATAAAATGTATAACAATAAATTAATGACATTTATTGACCTTTACTTAGTTCAAAGCAGAAAGATATAACATGCATTGTCATTTTCCTAATTCCTTATATCTCTGTTTTGCTGTGAACCAATACAACTTTTAAGATGATAAAATCCTCTTTCTTTTAATATAGAAGGGATTTCATTTCTACAGACAAAACAAACATTTTTGATGTTGTTGTACTGATTCAAAGCTTGTGAAATATCCTGAAAATAGCATGAAAAAGTCCAGAAAAACAGCATGAAAAATACCCTAAAATGGACTGAAATTAATCAAATTGCGTAAATTTTGGCCATAAAAATCAGGACAAATCCAGACAAATCACACCCCTGTAGCTATTAAAAGGTAGGAGTCACAGATATAAAAAAAAAAAACAGGTCTGAAAAAAAATCTGAACATGGAAAGCTCCAAGACCTATGCTTTTAAACAGAGCAAGTGCAGAAAAGGAGCTAAAAATAAAAATAAATTCTTGAATTCAGATTTAAATCTGAACTCTCACACCCCTGAAATTATAGACAAATCCAAGTGATGGTCAGAATTTAGTCGGCCATTACTGGGTCTCCTCTGCACCAAAATGGTGTTGTTACTGCCCAATTGGGTGGATTAAAGCTGCTTAAAAATCAATGTTATATTGTACTGTGTTGCAAACTTTTATCATTCTTTTGTCTATGTGTAACACGGGTGATGGAATGTAGTTTAAAATCCCCGCCAAGGATGCATCATTTCACATTTCAGGTGGGATAGACCCAAAGGGGGACCCAGCTATGGCTGCCATTGAGGTGTAGGAAAGCGTGAAATTGGATTCATCTATTAATGTGTTATTAGATTCCTGAAACAGCTACTTCATCATTTTTAGATAAATTTGTGAAATAGGGAACATGTATTTGTAGATAATGCAATCACATACCTATGAGTCTAAATGACGTCTCATCCACTGTAAAAACGGTACTACTAGTCATCAGGTATGATTTCGTAGCTGTAAGGATTTCATCATTAGTAGCTGTAGATTCATTCTCACCTAATCTGATGGTGTATACTACTATGATACTGCCTGGTCTAAACTCTAAGACTTCACAGTCATACAGCACTACAGTGATATCCCTCAATGATGCTATGATCTGAAAGGATAAAATTCAAATGAAATCTGAAGTACACATGCCTTATTCTGCATTACATGTGATGCATTTAGTGATCTCTTCAAGAAGAAGTTGATGCACACATTGTTAAAGCCATATTGTAACATTGGCTGACAAGGATGCTCTCAATATTTTTCAAAATTCTGTTTTTTTTACACGATTATAATGTATGTTATTAAACTAACATACACAGTAAAAATCAAGACTCTAGGTGCTGTAGTCTTACCTCTGTACACACTAATGTAGCAAGTTGTTTGAATTGTGCTGAATTTGGATCAGATAGAGCATTAGAATACACAGCTTGTACACCCTCTATAAATGTTATGAAAAACTCTATCTGCAGATACCTGGGTACTGAATACAAAAAGAAAGAAATACAAATATCAAAATATTATATAAGGTTGTCATACAATTAGACCATAGAACTCAAGCATATGAATCATTATGATACTGATAGAGGAAAAGAAGTGTACCTCTGAATTGCTTTGCCATGCACCCAGCAAAATGAATAAATAACAGTCGTCTTAGGGCATTTAAATAAAGGCACTTAATTTAATGCCCACGTGACCAGATGGGCGCTGACATTACAGCGCCTAGACAGGGTGTCTGGAAAAGTGACCTTTGGCACAGCGGGTGGTATTCCTGTGTATTTCAATTGGAAACGTGCGATGCATGTCCAACTTTTCTAGCAAATTTGTCATTTTTTTGCGACTTTGTAGTATTATTGTAAGAGTTTCCGTCAACCAAAACTTACTAAAAAACAGAATCCCTGTATGTATAATTAAGTTGCATATTAAATTTTCAGCAATTTTGATGATATTTGTCTGAAAAATTCCTCTCTCTTAGCATCGTAGCAGATCTACTGATCACTTGGTGGTCTTGGTATGGCGGTGCCCATGAGTCACGTGGGCATTAAATTTAGTGCCTTTTATTTAATACCCTATGGTAACTGAATAAGGTTGAAGGAAATTTGATAGGAAGGAAAAGATAAAAAAAAGGGGAAGGAAATGAAATAAAAGAAGAAAGAAGAAAAAATAGGATCAAATAAAGAAATGTAGAAGGAAATTAAACAGAAAAAAGAAAAGATGGGATGAAATAAAATGAGGAAAGAAATGAAATAGAAGGAAGACAAATAATTTAAACCTCTTCCTACTAAGGGTGTGATTACCACTGAATACCATTTCTTAGTAGTGACTTACCTACACATGACTCTTTTGTTTTCTCGTAACTGAACCCATCAGCACAGTTTTCACAGTGATAGTCTCCTGGGCCATCATGAACACAGACAATGAAGTTTTTATCCACACAGATATATGGATTTTCCCGACATGGCATTATTTCTGTATCAAATGAAAGATTTCAACATTATAACACCAGAAATAAGGTGGGCCCTCATGCCAAAATCCTGTGAAAATCTCTGCAGGCCTACCATTATGCTACCTTGTGGGCTTGCAGGGCCTGTATAATGACACCAAACCTGTTGTTGGTTTGCGAGTCTGAGATCTTACAAAGTGTCACACAATACTGGACCAGTTTAACATTCAAATGTAAAATTTGAGCTACCTACTTTTAGGCCACATTTGTCCTCTATTATGCCATTTTGTCTCATTTTAGTCATTGTAGTAGCAAAATCTTACCCATTCTGGCTCGCTGGCCCCCGGGGCTGACCCCTGTATGCCCCTGGTATATGGATCAAGTGCAGACCATGTGTATTTGTTCTATATTAACATGTTCTGGATGTTTCTGCTGCTTTTGTTTAGACACAAACTTTTCAAGTTAAAGAGGTTAATGACTACCCATTATTTGTTTTGAGGGAATTATGATGAATCCGTGGGAGAGCGAGTTGGTGCAGCAGTTGTTCGCTTGCCTTGCACCAACGAGGTCCTTGGTTTAAGCCCGGCCATGCCCAAGGACTGCATGTGCACTTGGTTTATCCTGATTCATGCACACTCTCGCAGGTTTTCTCTGGGATCTTATGCTTTCAAAATCGGTGATTAGTTGTTAGCTTTACCCAATAAAAGTTGGGGAGCTGCGCAGATAATTGGTGGATAGATTTGCACCAGGTTTGGCTGCGACCGGCCTAGTTGATACAATCTAATTGTCATGATTCATCATGGCAGTGAAATTACAATGCTTTGAATCCTCCGAGATCTGGAAAAAGCACTATATAAATCCAAAATTTATTGTTCAAAATGTATTTATTATTTATTTATCCAAATATTTTGTTATTGGAACATACCATTAGCTTAAGTTCACAAAAATTGTCCAGAAATCAGCTTCATGTTAGCTCTATTGGTTAGAGCACTAGCTGGATACACAGGGGGTCCTAAGTTCAATTCCTGTTCAATGATAAAATGTATTCTTGGCTGGTTCAAGGAAAGAAAAAATTATGTTCAATAACATTACTTACCTGTACATGTTGAGGCATCTGTGCTAATTCTATAACCAGTCTCACAGTCCTCACATCCGAATTGGCCATCACCTACAAACACACAGCTCACAAAGTTTCTGCTATAACAATCATGGGTTCCTTCTTCACATGGATTCATCACTACAGAAACAAAAGTTAAAGGTATGATGCTTAACGTCATAGATGATGGTATGGTATCTCCTGACCATTTTTTATTCTGACATTTTTGATCTCACTTGAATATAATGTTCTGATTGGTTTTCACTGTGTACTCAGATCCCTTTTCAAAAGCAAGTAAACATCCTTGTCATTCCAAGGGGACAAGAGCTCAGTTACTGAAATGTATATTCAGTCGAGAGAGGGAAACACGCAAAGATCATTGCTCTTTACAGGAAGCCTCTGATCACTTTTGCCCAATACAAATCTTATAAATCATTACCATCATTGTGGGACAAATCTCTAAACAGGTGCAGAACCCTTATCAGCAGTGGCGTAGTGTGGGTCATCCGATTTGGGGGGCACTGACCATTTTCCTGTGGGATTTTCTCAAATTTGCAATCGATTGGGGGGCATGTGCCCCCCTGCCCCTATGACGCTACACCACTGCTAATCAGTCTACATATAGAATAACCATTGCAGCCAGGATCAGCTCCCTTTTGTAACAAGGTAGACTGGGGCAATTAGCAGTAAATTCCTTGTCCACTGGAATTTCAACCTAGCTCAATTTTTCCATGAGAACAGAATTTTGACACTGCTGGAGCTCAAATATCCTTCAGATCCCTCCAACAATTTAAGGTGAAGTAAAAAAACTTATCAGATATCAGAAAAAATTGACAATGCTGGCTATGTATCTGTTCCCCATACACATTTGGTTCATACCTGGTGAGACAACACTAGCTGAAATAACTTTATTATCAGATCCCAGGAACATATCATCACTCAACCCATCATCCAAGAATGCCTGTTCAATGTCAGAAATCTCAACTGTAGCAGACTCTGTGAAATCCAGCCTTATGGTCACTTCTGCTCCATCTGATGTAGGGGTCATTGTCAGTACAGCGGCTCCTAGGAAATCGGCACTAATGCTACTTGTTTCAAAGAGTGATGTCAACTGTATTGGGAAGTAGAGAACATAGTTTTTTATGTCTCTTTGCTGTTTTATTGCAGTTCTATGATGGTACTGCAAAGCATAATAGGATAGAACATTCAGCCGCTGTGGTATGACCTGGTATGTGAGGGCACGGTGGCTCAGTGGTTACGACCTTGGACTCATAATCTGAGAGCTTGCTCGACGTGTGTGGGTTCGATTCCCCGTCCCACCACCGTGTTGCGCCCTTGGGCAAGGCGCTTTGCCTTGCTTATCTCACCCCACCCAGGTGCAATGGGAAGCTGTTAGGGGTAGTCACAGTCATTGTACTGATGGACCCTGCGCCACTTGTAGGCTGCAAATGTGGTTCCAACATATTATAATGACAGCGGAATAAATGTAAAGCGCTTTGAGGCTGTTTACGGCATAAAGCGCTATATAAATATCTACATTTATGTGTAATATACAGAAGCTCTGACCTTAGCGACTAACTGCTTAAGAACAACATTGAGTTGTGTGATCGGGTATATTTTCAAGTCATACATAGTTAAAGGCCCATTCAGTGATTTGCTCATCCGGACGATCGTAAAAATCATTAAAATTCAGATTTTGGTACTTTTGTCATTGTCATAGATGTGCTAACATAGCCTGCAAGTGGTTCAGCCGAAAGCCGTGTATTTAAGACAAAATAAGACATTTTACACGAATCTGTAATTTAGATACTGACAGTATCTAAATTAGCTACATGTATTTGAATGGGGCTTCAACTTCGTCAGTACTGCTGTTCTCTTCTTTTGTGCCAAATTTGTCATTTCAAAAATACTAAATGACAATTTGAATGACTTTTCCTTCACTTTTAAGCAATTTATAAACAATTTTATTTTTTTCACACTTGCGCTGGGATCACTGAATGGGTCTTTAACCACATCATTATGCTTCTGTGTTGACATAGTCAAACATCACAACAGAGTTGAAACCTAGCATGATGTTCAAAATACTACTTGCATTTTTAGTGCCCTTCAGGAATTGAACCTGTAACTTCAGATCACCATACCATGCATCTCTATTTGCCTCTGTGTTAACATAATTAAACAATTGAATACATGAATCCAAAACCCACCCAAGTCCATGGGAAGTGATTTTGAGAAAAAAACCTGTGTATCATTTTAATTCCTTCAGTTAGATTTACCTGGTCAATATGGTAAGTTGTACGTGCAAATGGGTGGGTTAAACTGTATTGGATATGACGATTAGCATTTCAGGGACTTTGTGGGGTTCATTTTAAATTCTGGACTTGGGTGGTTTTTTGAATCATATACAAAGACAATAATGTTGGAATGAGATTACCACTAGTAAGATAAAACAAAATAAAGCACACAGTTATGTATAATGCTGATAAGCATTCTGCCATGTAATATAAACCACACACTTTCCTTGATTAAACCCATTTTTTTTTCAAAAGTCACTCTCCAGCAATGAAGATATTACAAGTGGACTTTTATACATACTGGATTTCAATCAATGTGTTACAAGACTCAAATCATGGACCTGGGTTGATTCTTTCATACATGCTATTTTTCACATGCTCAATAGACACACAGGATGAATTTGAGTTGTTCTTTGATACATATGACAGGCCTATGTATTGCAACACTTTCCCATGCTTAACTCAATTTGGCCTAAGTATGGACTTGGGTGGCTTTTGTATTCATATATTCAATTGATTAAAACCCTTCACCAAGTTGAATATTACTTCCATCCTGGAATTGAACCTGTAACCTTTGGATCACTATACCATGCATACTTACATCTTCCGTCAATGCATCTCTATTTGCCTGTGTGTTGACAGTGTCAAATAACCACACAGGATTGAAACCCTTCACCAAGTTGAACACTGCTACCAATGAACGAGTTAATGAAGCTAAAATAAAAACATAAATACAGCGTGTCCCAAAAGTAACTTAACATTGTGAATTGGCCATATCTCAAATATTTCCTACTTCATACCAAAATGGAGAACATATTCACATAGATTGATCTTTTAGAATTATTCTGACACCAAAAACAGCATTATTGATGACCCATTGACCTTACTGTGCGACTGTACATATGTGTGTATCAAACCCACAAAAGCAAGCTCATGTGTTCTTTGTTCAAGAACATGAAATGATGTGCTTCCCCAAGTTGGTTCACCCACTGCACATGCTACATTTAGGTATGAACATTCATGGATTACACAGCTTAGCTTAAAGCGTGACTGCTGTTTAAGATTATAATTAGGATATATTGACAATATTAAACTTTACTTTAGAACAGTTGAAGTGAAGATGAATTTCCTATAGATCAACGGATTCAGGTCGTATGGTTCTTTGCCGATACAAAGTCGGACAAAGTCACTGAAGCAATGTTTAAGGAACATTTTAATGTAAATTATGCACTACCCAGCCGAAATACAATCCAACAACTAGTGCTGAAATTCCTATCAACTGGATCTGTTCATGATCTACTTAGGGCAGGACGTGGAAGAACAGGAAGATCGGCTACAAACATTGATGTCATACGAAGAGCGGTGGCGAAAAGCCCAAGGCGATCAGTAAGTCGACTTTCAATGGAGAACAACGTACAGCGTACAACTGTTCATCGAATCCTCAGAAAAGATCTTAAGCAGTTTCCAGATAAAACCCAGATAAAACAGAAAATGAAGATTACGCATTGAAAATAAACAAACAAACAATCAAACAAACAAAGCCAAATTAAACAAAACAGATTTTAAAATGATAACACATTTTGCGTTTATAAAAGTGGGTTTTACGGTACGGTAGATATCCATTAATTTCATGCCAAAGGGTCATGACCACATAGGCATGTTTGGTATCATAACATTTCTAAAAAAATTATCTACATACTGTGCAATTTTTGTAACAACACTATTAACCCACAGCAAGTTATGGCAAATTCACAATGTTAAGGGACTTTTGGGACACCCGGTATCTTTATATTATATTAGTGTAGATTATTCAAACAACACTTCCATCATTTAAGTTGAAATAAAGTCAAACATTGGCAACAAATTTTGGATTCATTCTGATCAAGTTCACCAGATAAATCCTATGGATGATGAAGTTTCTGCTAAACCTACAATATCAGGAAGTGGCCATTATTCACAGGCAAAAAGAAGGAAACTGTCTTTGAGCAATATTTATCTGATGGTAACTGAACTAAAGATTTACTAATGCATTTCTATAAAATATTTCAACAACATGATTCTGATAATAATCATTTTGACTACCCTAGTTGTTACAGGTACATCTATATTCACCAACCTGGTTCTCACACTTCTCATAGCTTGATGTGGAACATGGGATACTTGTGTGATAACTAACCTTGACAAGTTTGTCTGCTTCCCTGTCTATAGTAGTTTGTCTGACAGGTACATCTATATTCACCAACCTGGTTCTCACACTTCTCATAGCTTGATGTGGAACATGGAATACTTGTGTGATAACTAACCTTGACAAGTTTGTCTGCTTCCCTGTCTATAGTAGTTTGTCTGACAGGTACATCTATATTCACCAACCTGGTTCTCACACTTCTCATAGCTTGATGTGGAACATGGAATACTTGTGTGATAACTAACCTTGACAAGTTTGTCTGCTTCCCTGTCTATAGTAGTTTGTCTGACAGGTACATCTATATTCACCAACCTGGTTCTCACACTTCTCATAGCTTGATGTGGAACATGGAATACTTGTGTGATAACTAACCTTGACAAGTTTGTCTGCTTCCCTGTCTATAGTAGTTTGTCTGACAGGTACATCTATATTCACCAATCCGGTTCTCACACTTCTCATAGCTTGCTGTGGAACATGGAATACTTGTGTGATAACCTTGACAAGTTTGACTGCTTCCCTATCTATAGTAAACACAGCCAAATTAAAAAGTCGCCACTAGTTCCATCCCCATTGAATCAGAGTCTGATGAGTTTATTTGATTTTCTATACACTTTCCTTCGAAGGTTGATACCAAATTTGATATCAAAAGTTTAATCATTTTGAGCATAGGAACCGTTGTTTGGAAATTGGTGCAATTTTAAAAATGACAAATTACAAATTGACCACGCAAAAGCCAATGCATGGTATCAGCTTATTGTGTGGCCTGAAACAATTAAAAGAGCGGGGTATTTGATTTGCATTTTGACATGCATGGGTAAACCTTTAATGGCAATGAAATTAGACCTCTCAGTTGCGTGTAGATGTGTAAACCTGCCGGCCTATTCAGGTGACGTAATTCTTGGCACTCACGCTAGCTCCGCCGCGTGATACAACTCCCTATGTCATTTTTAAAATTGCACGAATTTCCAAATAACTGTTCCCATGCTCACAATGATTAAACTTTTGATATCAAATTTGGTATCAACCTTCGAAGGAAAGTGTATAGAAAATTATTATATAAATTATTTTGCCATAAAGTCATCAGACTCTGATTAAATGGGGATGGAACTAGTGGCGACTTTTTAATTTGGCTGTGTTTAGTTTGTCTGACAGGTACATCTATATTCACCAATACGTTTCTCACAGCTTGCTGTGGAACATGGAATACTTGTGTGATAACTAACCTTGACAAGTTTGACTGCTTCCCTGTCTATAGTAGTTTGTCTGACAGGTACATCTATATTCACCAACCTGGTTCTCACACTTCTCATAGCTTGATGTGGAACATGGAATACTTGTGTGATAACTAACCTTGGCAAGTTTGACTGCTTCCCTGTCTGTAGAAGTTCGTCTGACAAGTACATCTATATTCACCAATTCGGTTCTCGCACTTCTCATAGTTTGATGTGGAACATGGAATACTTGTTGCACACTCGTTGATATCTGAAAGATACAGGGAATCACCAAAACACATGTGGATCAGAACAAGTCATAGATAGGCCTATCGGAATACAAAATTTGGCACAACACTATTGATGACATGACTACCCTAGGTAATTTTAACATACATGTGAAGGAGATGTTACAGATATAGCTACTACATTGATGCTCTATTCACACTGCACACTGTCAGTGGTGATGAACATTTGATGTTACCCCCCCCCCCTCCCCTACACACACACTACGTAGGCTGGCTACACCCTTGCTCTTCTCCTAACATGTTATATACCTGTACAGGTGCCCCATCCCCTTTAAAAGCAGTATTGCTCATTATTGCATTCACAGGTGATACTCCAATCTATGTTTGTACATTCATATGACAGTTATCAAACTCTATTACATACCTGCACAGGTGATTCCATCCCCTTCAAAACCACTGTTGCATTCACATGTGAACCCTCCATCAGTGTTAGTACAGGCAGCATACACATGGCAGTTATCAAACATTTCCTCACATTCATTGACATCTGAAACATAGATATATCATGTATATTACACTGATAAAATTGCATATATCTTATAGGAATTGTAGCTTGGCTCCATAGCCGACCTTAAATTTTCCAACCAATAGAAAAGAATAACAACTGAGATGAAAAACCATGACATATCCTCTCTGATTCTGGCAAAAGAAAGCTCAGTGAGTGAGCTTTCTGGATATTGGTCTTACTTCAACTTGGCTTCCATTGAGAGCAGATAGTGGTCTTTACTTCTAAACTCGCTTTGCAAGCTATGGTGGCTTTTCTAGACAGTGGTCTTACTTGCTCAACATTGGCATAAGTAGCTAGGCTCAATTTGCGAGCCATGCTTGCCTTTGGCAAGCAATATGCCTACTCGGATTTAGTTTACCCGGGGTAACTGGACCTTCTCGGACATAGGGATCCTAATCAAATTTTAATATTTTCGCTTTCCACTTGGAAAGAAACCTACTGGAAGTAGGTAATAATAGTTCAATATTTTATATATATACAGATCAAAAAGTGCCATCTCGGAACATACATACACCTGTCTGATCCTGCATTGTTAACACATAAAGAGTTTGTATCACTTACCTAGACATGAACTCCTCATTGGCAACCAGTGTAGACTGCTCATAGCCTGTGTTACACATACACCTGAATAACCTTGCAATATTGATACATAGGGAGTTTGTAGCACTTACCTAGACACATGAACTCCTCATTGGCAACTGTAGACTCCTCATAGCCCATATTACACATACACCTGAATGACCCAGCAATGTTGATACATAGGGAGTTTGCTGGACAGTTGTCAGGGTTGATGAAGCTTGTGCATTCATTGATATCTGGATCCAGGAAAAGAAAATATCTTGTATTACATGTTACTATAGACTTATACCGGGAGTTAAATTTCAACTATAGCTTAGTGAAAATCAGATTTGAAACAAACAAGTTGCACTTGGATAATTACAGACTGATTTAATATCCTGTTTGCTACTTTTTTACAGTCTTTTATGTTGATTGTTGAGAAGGGTATACAAAATGTAATGGGCTTATTTAGCTGACTTTATTTTCACTTCATGCTATTTCATGCAGTATTTCAGCTTCTTTCCCACCAGACTGGATAAATAAATGAAACTAAATATTGACACTTATACAGTGCCTAGTTTTATGTGTATCAAAACACTTGACATTTATACTGTTGTTGTTAAAATTATGTCAGCAGCCATACCGTGTCCAATGCATGCTCATACCTTTTGGGTGCTCAAATGGGCAATATTCATAACAGCTCCCCATTTTACCCCTTGGTAGAGAGAGGCAAGTGAGGTAAAGCACCTTGCCCAAGTGCATAACACGATGGCACTGCTAGTGCACAAATTGCGAGGCAGAGCCTGTATCGCTGCCACAATGCTGAATGCTCCCAGGTACATTCCAGTAAAATGCCAACCCTGACTGACTATCATGAAGGGTTGTGCAGCAACAGATATTATAGTAATAGATAGAATTCCTTAAATAATGCTCTCTGAACACACTAATTTTAGTTCATTGAGATCTGTATTTTTGTTACAACCTACATACCTTCACATGTTGCACCATCTCCAAAATAACCCTGATTACATTCACACTGATATGATCCATCTGTGTTACTACATACAGCCTGCACATCACAGCCAGCAATATTACACTCATTGATGTCATCACAGATGTTGTACCCATCTCCTTGGAAACCAGTAATACAGACACATTGATATGATCCAGGGGTGTCAGTGCATTCTGCATTCTCTGCACATGGGTCTGTAGTACACTCATTAATATCTGAGGATATGAAACAACAAGTTTGACAAGTTTTCTTACTGCATTGTTATTCTTAATCATGGATGAATGAAGAGTATGTGGTGCAAGGGAGAGAGAGGTAACTTCACATATCGATCGGAGGACACTTGGAACATAAATCTTCAATATCAATATGTGTGAGTCTTCATAGCCGCCTATGCTGATGGTAGCAGTATTTTGTGTAATTAATTATTATGAGGCTGGTCCACCATGTTTTTATGTGACATCATTTTGACTAAGTCTTTATATAGCAATATGCATAATTTTTATGTAGCTTCCCCCATGGCATCATTATTATTGTCCAATGGCGATGCCCATGATCCAATATCAGCATCCACTATTCAAATCTGATTCTTGCCACAGGTGATGTTAGCTACATGTATCCCTTCTGTCTACTAATGTATTTTTCACCCTCTATTATAGAGGTCGCATTACTTCACTGGGCGGGAAAATCCTTCTATGTAAATTGTCCCTATTATACTCATTTGGCAAAACAAGGAACACTACAAATGTCAAATTTGAAGGTATTGTCAGTTTGCAGGGGACACTTTCAAAGATGTTGTTTGATGTCTAATGTGAAATGAAAATACTTTCATATTTGACATTTTGACCATTCCCTGTTTTGCCAAATGAGCAACAGTGAAAATTTACATAGGTTTTTTCTGCCCAGCGACAACTTAATCCATCTATCATTGTAATAAATAGGTCCCTGTATCACCACTGGTGATACAGGGACCTATTTATTACAATAAATACTGGTGATTCACCAGTTCCATGAAATAATGAATGGACCAATGTCCTAATTGCATGCACATGTATTACAAACTCACCCCTACACACTTCCAACCCCAGCACACACCCCGGACACTCTTATTGATTTCTTACTTGTACAGACAGTCCCATCTTCTGTGTAGCCTGTATCACAAGTACATGTATGTGACCCATCTGTGTTGGTACATGATGCTGCTGTATGGCAATCATTTGTCAGGCTGCATTCATCAATGTCTGGATGGTGGGAGAAAAATGGCAAAGTGGGTTACAAAGTTACCAATGGGAAGGAAAAGTACTTGGAAGCTCCAGTCATAGAAAGTATTAAGTCCTGATTCCTTGACCCCCCATGTTAGCACTTAATGCTGCTGGCACTTGTTCACTGTTCAGTGCCGCGGGGACCATGACAGGCCCTCTCCGACATTACAAAATCCACCAGTCCTGCACGCTTGAAGGCCGCTTCCCAGCTAAAAAGCCTACATAAGCATGCTGGCCTGTATGGAAAGAGAAGTGAGAAACAGATTTGATGACAAAGAACAAGGAAAAGAAGGCCACTCCCAACAATCAAGTTAACAATTTTACTGTCAGCCTTTGGGTCAAGAGAAAGGAAGTGCTTAAATCCAATCTTAACTGCCACTGAGGATGTGAGGAACTGGACCCAGTCCTATATATGTTACAAGAATGTTATGATCACTATTTTCTGGCTGTCCATCCGTCTTCTACTTACATACACTCACCTTTTAGAAGTTCTCTGATCATTATCATTGACAGCTTCACAGCTACAGTTATACCCTGGTTCTGCATACCTACACACCCATATAATCACCCATAGAAGTTCTCGGATCATTATCTAGTTCACAACCATCATCACAGCTACACCTACACCCAGCTTCCTCATTGGTGCTGGGTGCATGTCTTTCTACACACACCCATATAATACTCACCTTTACAAGTTCTCTCATCATTTTCTAGTCCATAGCCATCATCACAGCTACAGATATATCCTAGTTCCTCATTGGTGTGAGTCTGTTTATCTACACACCTATTATACTCACCTCTACAAGTTCTCTGATAATTATCTAGTTCATAGCCATCTTCACAGCTACAGCTATATCCTAGTTCCTCATTGGTGTGAGTCTGTTTATCTACACACCCATATACTCACCTATACAAGTTCTCTGATAATTATCTAGTTCATAGCCATCTTCACAGCTACAGCTATATCCTAGTTCCTCATTGGTGTGAGTCTGTTTATCTACACACCTATTATACTCACCTCTACAAGTTCTCTGATAATTATCTAGTTCATAGCCATCTTCACAGCTACAGCTATATCCTAGTTCCTCATTGGTGTGAGTCTGTTTATCTACACACCTATTATACTCACCTCTACAAGTTCTCTGATAATTATCTAGTTCATAGCCATCTTCACAGCTACAGCTATATCCTAGTTCCTCATTGGTGTGAGTCTGTTTATCTACACACCCATATACTCACCTATACAAGTTCTGCGATCATTATCTAGTTCATAGCCATCTGCACAGCTACAGCTATACCCAAGGCCATCATTGGTGCATGTTCCATCGCAAACATTGGTAACATCAGCTGCACACTCATCAATATCTTAAAGACAAGGAAAACAAGAATTATTTTGCTTGGTAAACATCACCATAATAAGCTATAATACAGACAGTAAATGTATGTGCTGTGCAAGGTAAAAGCATATCCATGTCTTTTTGTTTGTCTGTGACAATTTGAAAGTCTGACATCAGTCAAAAATATGACAACAGGCACCAGTGTTAGTGCAGGGATATGGTTAGTGTGACTACTCATATTTATTTCTGTGTTCTCATGAACAATTTTTACTCACTTATTGTTATTTTCACTGTATTTAGTCTTAAGATGTTGTTCTGTAGTTTATATTTGCAAACATAAGTTTGTAGTTCCAATTGGTACGAAATCCCCAGAACTTGCAGGTAAGGCACTCTACAAAATATGCCATGATTAGATAGTGTAACTTTATGTGTGTGAAGCCATGTCCATGCAACGTATGGCAAATGACTTAGGGAATGAGTTTCACATCCCACAATGTGAAAATTTCATATCCTCGTTTTAGGAGTGCTTACATGTAGGAATATGTGCAAGTGTTTAATGGTGGTGCATGCATCAGGACATGCATGCATGTGTGCATCTTACCATTACATGATGTTCCACTGAGTTCTGCTCCTTGATTGCATACACACTCATCAGTAGTACCATCACTACTGCGTACACATTGGCCATATGGTCCACAGGTAATGGTAGCATCAACACATGCTCGATCTTGTTGAACTGCATAGGAAGAAAGATAAGGCTAGAATATGTCATTAACAGCTTTTTTCAAAATATACTTTCCCATTTAGATATGAAGGTCTTAAACACAGCAGTTGTAGTCGATCTAAGGATACACCACTCACAGAATAAACAAGGTTTTTATTACAATACAACATTTGCTGCCTGATATATGGTACTTACCATCACATGTTGTGTCATCACTTAGTTCAAATCCATCATTGCAGCCACACTCATATCCAGGCTCTGTATTCATACACACTTGTTCACAGTCATCAGTTTGTGTCTCGCATTCATTAATATCTGAAACAAGAAATCATAATAGGCATGTAACGATATTCTTTTCTGCATATCTATCAGTAAATCATGAGCTATGGCAGACGTGGTTTGTACTGTAGTCCGACATTTTGGTATCCAATTAGCCTTGGGTGTTTATTGATACACATAACCTGGCGACACAATTGTTGGGTGTTATCGCTAATAATATATTATATATTGTAACATCTCCCTTTGTTTATAAAAGGAATACAAAGGAATCGCTAATAACAAAATCTCCTAAAATCTCACACATTTTCTGATGGTATGTTACTACGATCACATGCTGATGGCAGTCTGCTTGAAAGTAATAGAACTCACACAACATATGGGGATAATGCCTTCTGCAATTCTGTGCCAGCTCTCTGGAACCAATTACCTGTAAAACTTCGTACTTCACCTAGTCTGGCCACTTTTAAATCTAATCTGAAAACCCATTTGTTTCCAAACTAAGTTTTTTATTTTTAATTAAGTGGTACATTTTATTGTAGCCTAAGATGTAGTGTAAGTTGTACTTTTAAGATCATTGTAAAGCGCTTTGTTCATACTTATGCTAAGGCGCTATCTAAATTCCGTTTATTGTATTGTATTATTGTAACATATTATCACATAGTAACAAAAGTCAAATTTGTTCGATCTTGGGACTCATGACCGTCGATGTTGCTTCGATACTTTTTATTAATGAACTATCCTGCTGCCTGACTCCACTAGGAGTGTTATGCAGTAACTCTTCAGATTCAGAGAGACGTGTGTCAAAGACAAAATAGAACATTTTACATGAAACTGTAAAATCTATACTTAAGTAGAGAAATTAGCTATATGTATTTGAATGGGGCTTCAAGTGTCTTTTCCTTGTTTTTGTTTTTTTGCCAATTTTCTCAAAAATACCCTATGACAGGTTTAACTAATAAGGGATCACTGAACAATCACTTGATATTTCATAAATTACAAGATTGACTAAAATCAAATGAATTGCCTAAAAGCCATACATAACACAAAGTATAGATGAGTTGACATGCGTTTACATTTGATACGCCCTCTGTTGGTCTGAGATCAAAACTACCAGGCAAAAAACACTATAGTTTACATGGAAGAATTTGATTTATATTCATTAACTTTGGTATCAAAGCAAATAATGCTAAAAATGTTATCAAACTTGTTTACAAATGCATCAAGCTATATACATAATATCATACAAATGCATCAAGCTATATACATAATATCACACAAATGCATCAAGCTATATACATAATATCACACAAATCTTCAAAGGCTTTTAAAAATTGAGTTTTGACGAGATTTATGTGGTCTGTCATAGACACTCCTATGTTATTTTGCCTGGCTTGAAACAACAGAGGGCGGTCTGAATGTAAACATGTGACGTCCATCATAGGTCAACTCATCTATATGGCATGAAGTTTTTGGTTAGAAAAACTTCAAAAAATACCAGTGTGGTAACTTTATATAGATTTTCCATCATGCCTTTGTGATGTTGTTGATTTGCTAGATGTATAGTTTAAAAGTGAGTTGATAGGAGCTGCATCCAAAACGTAGCTTTAGATCCAGGCACAATATACTTCTCTTAAAATTCCACCTCTGTTCCCCCCTTTCTGCTATTTTCCATTTTCAACTAGTACACACTTACCTGTGCAGGTTTCTCCATCTCCCATAAACATATCTTGACAGCTACATGTATAGCTGCCCTCTGTATTAGTACAATCAGCTCTAGAGTCACATTCTGCTGCTCCTGAATCACACTCGTTGACATCAGAGCACTCAGTGCCATCCCCTTCCCATCCTGCATTGCAGTTGCACTCATAGGAGCCATCTAGATTCCTGCAGGTTGCCATTTCATGGCAGTCATTTGCTCCTAGACATTCATCGATATCTGTGTGCAGAAACGAGGTATCTGATAGATTACTACCAATTTTGAGCAATGACATTAAAAGGGCATGGTGAATTTGTGTCCCCAGGGACAATAAACAGCTGAAGGCAGCTGAATTCTGAGACTATTAAATTATGAGTTTAATAAAAAATGAATGTAATATGATAGCATATTACAGGTGCAATGATATAGCAAAAAAAAGTGTCCTTTAGCTATTTCTATGATTTGATCAATTGATAAAATAATTGATCAATTTTTGGAGCACTAAGGGAATACTTAAATCATTGAATGTTCTTGTGTCCCTAACCCAGCCAGAGCTCACTAAAGCTCACTATTAAAACCACTGCTCGTGCATGCATTCCACATGATGCAATGGTGCCATCAGCCTAAGTCATATATACTTAGGAAATCGCTGGCCGGGCCAACGTAACCCCTGTGGCTAGAGGCTGGTGATCTTCTATGTGGCACGTGAGGGGTCCGAGATTCGAATCCTGGGGGTACAAAGTGACTTCTTTGTTCATCTTCTTCTTCCAATAGCAAAATAAACCATTAGCACAGTTAGGGTTAGAGGAGTTCATCAATAGAATTAAGAAAAGGATTATTGTTCATGCCCTGGGTGCTTCCTCCGGCATAAAATCAATAATGTCCTTAATGCTATTAATTAACCCGGAAATCATGACTTAATTCAATCAATGAACCCCAAAATGATACTAAAATAAGTTTAAATTGATGAATTGAACCTTACCTGTACAAGTGACACCATCGCCATAGTAACCACTACGACACTGACAAAAGTAGGATCCAGGAGTGTTCACACATTCTGCTAGGTCTCCACAATCTTGGACTAAACACTCATTAATATCTGAAAAACAAAGGCATCAGTTCAAGACACCCATTTAGTAGGATATAATTATGTGGCAACAGGGTTTGGTGAGAAAATTACAGATGGGGGACATTATTTTCTTTATTTTTCATTGGATAAGTCGGATAATTAGATATCCAAAGCTAACGCTAAATGCAGTGCCTCCGCCTAATGAATCAGAAGGTTTGCCTACAATTGGACAATTTTTGTCCTGCAAACTATACTTGGGAAAAATGTGTTGCAAAGCTGGAGACTATGGAGGATCATATGTCACACATTTGCCTCACTGGGAAAAAACAGGGGAAAACTAAGACGGGGGAGTTTGCTCTCATCAAAGAATAGCCTAGGCTTGACAAGGAATTTACTGCTGATTAAATAATTATTGTTCACATACTAGTATATGAAACTTGGGAAGATGGTCAAGCAGTGATGGCTTTTGCAGAATAACTAGAGCATACACTTCTATTTGCTGTAAAAATGATTTATGGAATGTTACAGGCTACTGAGAACAAAGAACCTCAATTGCCAAGTCTTTATACAGAGTCTATGTGTACTTGGCATTCACAGTTTGTTTCACATTGCATACTTATACTTCCAAAGATATGATCTTTGGAGTAAAATTTACTATTTCTAAGCAAAACAGAAATTAATTTTTTTTAAATAATCTAGTGTTATACAACAGAAGAAAAATCCAAATAATATGTTTATGTGCAACATGACAGTAACAAAACCTTGATTTTTCTCAGAACTGCAAAGAGTGAACTTAATAAGCCTTTCTAGAGTGACCAGTAAGTTGCACTGTTTTCCAATGAAACATGACTCACCCACACAAATACCATCCAGGTTTTCATATCCATCATTACATGGGCATTCATAGGATCCCTCTGTATTGATACAGACAGCATTGTCATCATCATTGCAGGCTCCGTCAAGACACTCATCAATATCTAAAGAAATATGAAACAAATCTGAATTATATTTAAGTCTTTGTGGGGTCAAAAGAGTATTTGAGTAGGGGACAGAATGCTCCTTGACAAAACAATTGAAAGAGAAAATCAGAGCACCAAAGAAAATGGGAGAGGAGAAAAGAAAGGGAAGCAAAAAAGAAAAAAGCACCCCAAAATTGTCCAGGTACATCTTCTGTGTGGCCTGTTTCACACCAAAAATCTGCCATCAATTCAATTGGCTTTATGGATTAAGAGTAAGACCTTTAATAGTCTCTCTAAAATCACACTGTATACATTATTGATAATACCAGGCCAAAATGATACACACCAGGAAAATTTGCCACCCCCACCAAAACCAGAACAGACATTTTGTTTACCCCCCCAAGAAAGCTGGCTACACCCCTGTACAGGCTTGAACATGTTCCTGGGAGGACGGATTGGTGCAGTGGTCATTCCACGTACCTCTAACTGCTATAGCCCAGCCAATAATGAGCCAGGTGGCCTGTCCAGCTCACATATTTTTCTCTGTGCACTTTTGGTTTCCGCATCCTTTGCAACACTTACCCCACCATTTATGAGGCTCCCAGTCAAAACAAGCAAAGAAACTTAATAGTTTTAACCTAAACATTACACATATACTATGATACACATACCAATACAAGCCTTGTTGTCTATATGCAGTTGATATCCATCATTGCATGAGCACTCATAGCTGCCTAGTGTATTAGTACATATTTGGTCACAGTCATCGGCATTCTCATCAGCACATTCATTTAAATCTAATCAAAAGATAACATACAAATTGATATAGGGTTAGAGGATTAAGAAACTTAAGTTTAAGGTTATGATTATGGTTAGGTGCCAATCATTATTCTAAAGCTACACCGGCCACAGAATTAGAGAAGGAGAACCAGGAACCGCCACATACAATCGCGCTGTAAGCTATGGGGTGAAAATTGGGGGTATTTAGGTCCTTGCTGACGGTGGGCGGAGATAAATGAAAACAATTCTGTGTCTCATCTGAAGCATCTTGGTATTGGCAAGCAGGTCGCATCAAGTGCATCTCTCAAATGCGCCATCATCCATATTGCGCTTGCATGACAACAAATGCCTCTAGCGCATTCCAAGGGAAACCGAATACCCCCAATTTTTGCTCCATGCCTATATCAAGATGGTGGTTGCATCCTGGTTCTCTTTCTCTAATTCTGTGAGCTACACCCTTGGCAATAGTAAAAGGCTAACATAATATAGTTGGAATTATTTTCCCAATTCTCATTGACAAATGAACCCCCTCTCTGCATATTGTGTACTTGGATACATGTTTGTTCTGTCATTATAATACTTAAGGCCGGTTGGAGGAGGGCAGAGCCTAGGAGATTTTGCACCTAACTATTGAGACAAATAAAGCTGATACACAAGAGAAAAAGTATGGGTTCTATAAAGGTAATCCCAAGGTGTGATATAAGGGGTATTACTCTATGTGCATGATTTTTTTCAGGGGGGGGGATGGCCCAACATTTTTGAAACCTTATTGGAACCACAAGACCTATGTGAATATAAATGTGATTATTGGCTTCCTTAACTCATACTTATAAGAAAATATGGCCCCTGTCATCTGACTCACTTTAAAGATATTATCACAGTTACTTGTTCCTGCCCCTCTTTCCTATACCAAGTTTACACCACAGTCAAAGAACTTTCTACTTACCAAAACACTTAAATCCATCACCCATAAGATTAGGGGGGCAACTCCCACATGTTGCATTCACTTCAGGAGGTGGTAGATCTATACATTGGACTCCTGGAAAACAAGGATTTTCTGTACAGCTGTCTAACTCTTCAGAGCAATTATTGCCAAACCAACCAGGGGTGCAGATACAAGACACCACCTGAAAATAAATGAATATAAAAGCAGAAAAGTAAGTCACCCATAGCTAGACAAAAAGAATTATTTCATCAGTTTTTGCATGCCACTGTCATTTGATATATCCATGTCTGCATACTAGTATTCAAATCCAAGTGTTACTCTGTGCTCTGTTGCCTAAATGTGGCCATACACAACAAATGAGCCATAAAGTCAGCAAATTGTATTCTGAGTTACAGTGTAAAATGTGCATGAAGGTTGTATTCATAGGTACCTAAATTTGGTGCAAAATGTATCTCATTTGATATCACCAGTCAAACACCTTTTAAACCAATCAATAATCCTATTGCTGAAGAGAATAATAAGCTTCTACCTATTTCCTAGCTCTAGTCTTTGTTTGCTTTGGCTAAATCCTGTTCAAGTGGTGGGTTTCAAAGCATTGTATTTATAGGTATGTAAAACCAACAATTTGTCGCTCGTTCTTGTTCCATCTCTTTTGGGTGCGATGTACAATTTTTTCTGTATCAGTTCTATCTTTGCTTGATGTTTATTTAATTGTTTTTGTTTGTTAAGCGCCTTGAGCCGGGTTAAGGGCACTATATAAGAGCCTGTTATAATTATTATTATTATTAACAATAAGAGGACATTCCTGAGCCTCGTTGACATGGGGGTCTTTCATTGACTGGGAGGAGGCTAAGATTTTAGGCAAAGAGGCAGACAGATACAAACGATGGATCAAATAGGCAGTGAAAATCAGACAACAGGGCACCACCATGAACAGAGACGAGGGGCAATACAACCTAACTCACGATTTGACGATCTCCTGAAGAAACCAACTGGCAACCAAGTTGCTAAGCAACAACGAGTTGTACACAGAAGGTCGTCACAACAACATCAGTGTTGATAAAGGAATCTGACAGATTTCGAAACGTCCACAGTAAGTGCTGTTTTATTGGACTAGAACTATGAAATTCGTCTTTATGATATACCATTTTAAAGCTTTATATTTTCTAAATACGAAATAAAACAAAATTGACTGGGCCGACTTTACGGCTGATTCGTCATGTCCGGTCACAAAGAATAAAAACTACAAATGGAGAGTTGGCAGTGTGCATGTGTGCAGAAGCTGGTAAATGATTGCAACCAAGGATGTTGATCAGAATAATCTTCAATAATAATGGACACCAACAGACACATCTTTTATTTGTTTGTTTGCATGATTTTATGTTTGTTATTTTGTTTCACTTACTGAGAATGCAGCATTATCCGATGTGGAATTCCAGTCACATTCTCCTCCATTCTCACATGAACACAGCTTCAATTTAAATGAGATGGATGTATTTGCACTGCCATCACTCATCAAGACTGCAAGCTTGACTTCTTCTGTAGATGTTGGACTCAGTGAAAGCTCTCCATCTGAAATTAGGTGGGGATGGGGAAATTTTTTTAATACTTTCTGAACATCTGACATTGACCTGCTTACTTGCATAAAAGTGGATATAAGCACTACCGTACCTAGTGCATTAATCATTTAGGCTGTAGCTCCTAGATCATCATAAGGAAGAGAGTACATTACATTATCTCAACTCCATGGGGATCACCAGCATTTATCTGATATAGCTGGTGTCCACTACTTGAGAAAACAGACTTACTGTCATTAATAGTAGGTCCCAGACCACCATAAGGAAGAGAGTACATAATCTCATCTCCATTAGGATCACCAGCATCTATCTGATATGTATAGCTGGTATCCACTACTTGTGAAAACATACTTACTGTCACTAATAGTAGCTCCTAGACCATCATAAGGAAGCGAGTACATAATCTCATCTCCATTAGGATCACCAGCATCTATCTGATATGTATAGCTGGTATCCACTACTTGAGAAAACAAGACTTACTGTCACGAATAGTAGCTCCTAGACCATCATAAGGAAGCGAGTACATAATCTCATCTCCATTAGGATCACCAGCATCTTTCTGATATGTATAGCTGGTATCCACTACTTGAGAAAACAGACTTACTGTCACTAATAGTAGCTCCTAGACCATCATAAGGAAGAGAGTACATAATCTCATCTCCATTAGGATCATCAGCATCTATCTGATATGTATAGCTGGTATCCACTACTTGAGAAAACAGACTTACTGTCACTAATAGTAGCTCCTAGACCATCATAAGGAAGAGAGTACATAATCTCATCTCCATTAGGATCATCAGC
Organism: Amphiura filiformis; assembly: GCF_039555335.1. Taxonomy (NCBI): domain Eukaryota; kingdom Metazoa; phylum Echinodermata; class Ophiuroidea; order Amphilepidida; family Amphiuridae; genus Amphiura; species Amphiura filiformis. Next base: position 44,660,280 of record NC_092640.1, on the reverse strand, counting down.
ATCTATCTGATATGTATAGCTGGTATCCACAACCAGATAAAGGAGACCATTATCTTGCAGGGAATCTGTGTTGCTTGTCTCAGTAATGGCACTGATGTTTGGTGGGAAATTGTCTGGAAAAGACAAATCAAAACTTGCCAATCATACAATATGGAATGGGGAACTATACTTTGTTTCATCTTGAGTTTGGTATTGGCACCAGTGATGTAAGTGTGTTGACCAACAGAATACACACCCGGTACCAAACTCTAAATGAAAGAAAGTATAGTAGCCCTTTGTCTTTTATACAGTGGCGTCACCAGGAAATTTTTTTCTGGGGGGCATTGAGGGGCAAAGTGAATCAACCAAATTTGCGCAAAATTGCAGCAAAAAGTGGAATTTTTCGTAATTTTGGGTTTTGACTGGGGGCATTTGCCCCCTCATGCCCCCCCCCCCCCGTGGCACCACCACTGCTTATATATAATATATGAAATCAGACAGAGACAAATAAAGATGCATGACATATATGCATACTGTGTTTAAAATAATTCCCTGTTTGAAAGGTTAGCCAAACCACAGGGCGTGCCTCTCTATCTGTCTTGGAGATGACTCTTTTTTGTGGGTTAAGACCATATATAAATTTGACTCCTTTTTTGTGGGTTAAGGGATCTAAAATAAGTGTTTATTGCGTTTCGACAGTATTTTTTGTGGGACATGAGAGCACCTCAGACCTATCGAATTGCATTCTGAATCTGAAGCATGTCTTTCTGATATCAAATAATTTTCATTTTTGAAAATCACAATATAATACAAATTTTATGACAAATTATAAAAATTTGATATATTTCAAATTTTGATATATAACAGTCCTAGAGGCAAATTATATAAATCTAATGACATATTCTTAAAGTGTATGTAGCAGGGATGAAAAGCCGACGGTCAATTGAAAATTTTGACCTTTCATATTGAAGATATGGATTTTTTTCCCAAAAAGACCTATTTTTTTTTGGTGTTTTGGGAAAAAAAATCCATATCTTCAATACGAAAGTTCAACATTTTCAATTGACCGTCGCCTTTTCATCCCACCTACATACACTTTAAGTATACATCATCACAGATTTATAAAGTTTACTTCAAGTACTGTTAAATATCAAAAATATCAATTTTAATGATTTGCCATAAAATGTGTATTAAATTGCGAATTTCAAAAATCAAAATTATTTGATATCAGAATGACATTCTTCAGTATTCAGAATGCAATTCGATATGTCTGATGTGCTCTAATGTCCCACAATAAATACTGTCCAAACGCTCATACCCCAGCCCTTAAGACCATCGATTTCAATTTGCATCATCAAAACTAAGTTTACTCACTCAGATTGCTAACCAGTTCTTGAAACATTTCATCCGTCTCTGCTGTACTAGCCCCTATCTCTGTGCTATTAGTGGCTAAGGAATCAAACAAGCACTCCCTCTTACTGCCACAGACTGACTGAACTCTTTGTAAAAACTCAGTGCCTTTGTACTGTTGAAGGAGTTCATCAAGGAATTTGGGGACAAAGTCCCTATCATTGCGTTTGCTCCAATCATCTTCTTCTGAGTATTCGAATAAGGATGTTTCAGGTGTGTTTCTCCCTTTAAATGACACAAAAATTAATGAAAAAAAATGTTAAAATACAGATACGGACTTTCAAAATCTTATTTGTTCCTAACTGACATCAGTTTATAAATCCATGTAATCACTAGTTTAGATCTAGTAATTTTTGTCATATATATCGAAGTATACTTTTACACTTGTCATACCATATTTGTAAGTAAACAAACAGCAGAAATTGGCACAATTTTGGCTAAACATTGGATCAGTCATGTTTATTATATGTTCCAGCTACCAGTCTATAATATCGAATTGATTAATTTGAATTAAATAATTTACCAAGTGGCCATGGGCAGCGCCATTAGATATGTTACAAGACTACCAAGTGACAGGTGATGGATCATATGCACACACAAATGAATAGATACTTTTTTGATAATTTTCATTGAGGTTACTCAAAACTTACCCAGGTAGTTTATTATACAGCAGGGGTCTCTGTCTTTTTAATATGTTATGAAAAACGTAATTTAGAAAATATTTACAGACAGATAAGTAAAAATCCATGAACGGAAAAAAAATCTTGTTATGCTCGCACAAACTTCTCCTCAATTTTGGTCTAAAAATTGGCCAAGGTTAGTGCTGTCCCATTCAAAAGCACAGGAAGACTATCCACAGTGTTGAGGTCACCTTTCCAGCCATTCTGTCTACAGGCAGTAATGGATGCCACCAGTGCTGGCATCAATGAATTGTTTAAAACAAATTAATAAATTTGGTATTATATACTGATATTAGGAGCCAAAATGTCCAAATAATTATCACATTATCACTCCTTGACAAGTCTTGCATTTTTGTAACTTACATGTCTCTCCATAGTTAAATAGTTCTCTTTCAGTAGGTGTGTCACCAGCTGGTTCTAGTATAGTCCCATTAGGAAACACAAAGTCATCTGTCTTACTTCCACTGTATACACCTTATCAATATAAACACAAAGAAATTATTACAACTTAATTGTACATTTAAGTGATGAACTTGAAATAAACATGAAGGAACATATGGAGCGTTCTTATAAAATCTTGCAAGGCAGGCGGCAAGTTATATTCTTTTGTCAGATTTCACTAAAAATTTCTTCCATTTCTAAGAGGTTCATTTTAACTCTCTTGACGCGGGGTGTCGACTGCAGACGACAAGTTTCAAAAAAAATTTAGAAATTCAAAAATTTCAGAAATGTAGATTTTCATGACCATATTTGGAATCAGCATGAAAAATGCATTAAAATGAGTACAAACAAGCCTAGTATTGATTCAGTAGTTCTTAAGATAGCTCTTGATATTTTGAGAAAATATTTCAAAATTTGAACTTTTTCCATTGAAGCGCATGGCTATAGCACGCAGAGCATTAAAGATTCATTAAACTTCTATGTATCTTACAAGCACCTATGACCATTATGGCCCAAATGAAACTACCATAGACAATGCCATTTTATACAGGCTGTATCAAAAGTATTGATACCCATCATATTTGATATACAGTGAAGCTGTTTCTTCCAAAGGCAACATTTCATTCTCATCAAATGACCACAAGGAATTGTTTAATGACCTTTCATAACATAATCTACCATTAGGTGCATCTTTTGTCAGTCTTGTCCATAATCAAAGGAAACGACTGGATAACCATAATGTTGATACAGTCTGCAAGCCCTGTGCAATTCATCCAATAAAAAGATTTGAAATATCTTACCCATAAGTCCTCTGGTGATATTCATCTCACTAAGCTCTGTTGGGACTTCCACGATGATATCCAGCATGGCCAACTTAACAGCGGCTGACACGGTAAAGTCTACATCTGTCAAATTATCGCCGGGCAACGTGGTTGACCAGCGGGCAGCGATGCGGCCATTACTGATGTTAGTAGGTGGTGCGTAATCTATAGTGACACTTCTGTCTGTATCATTTAGGTATGGGTCTGAAAAATGCATTATGGGAAATATATGATAATTGTGTCTGAAATGAACTAAGAGAGGGTATGTTATTCAAATAACTGATATCAAGTCAATGGTTTTGATTATTTTGGAAACAAAGATGTCAGAAGTTGTATACTCATGACACATGAAAATAGTACCCCTTTCTTTAGTAGTCTGCATTGACCTATCTATGTTGTTCACCTGAAATCACCTGGCAATACCATATGTACACAAATCAATTTTTTAATTTGAACCCTAACACCATTATCTGCTTTTTGGCAGAGAGAAAATAAAGAAGGAAGGGAGAAAAGGAAGACAACAGATGTTTGTTTTGGGCTGATTAATAACCATGGACTCCTCAGGTGCCACAGACAAAACTGTAATGGGGGTGGGGGAGGAGGAGTAGCAAGTCATGAGTGTTGCTCTGGCCCATCTGTTCTGATGATTGTGCAATCACCAGTGGCATAGCGTCATAGGGGCACAAATGGGCATGTGCCCCCCCCCCCCAATCGATTGCAAAATTTAAAAAAAGCCATAGGAAAATTGCCAAATGGCTTGTGCCCCCAATCCGCCCCGGTGCCCCCCCCCCCCATCATGGCCGGTGCCCCCAATTGGATGACCCACACTAGGCCACTGGCAATCACAGCACAGATTGCAACATACTGTTGTATTTTGTGGTGTTTAACAGTGTTAGTGTTAGTGTAGGCCTCAATGAACATGATGAAGGGGGAAGGCTAACTAATTACAGTTTTCAAATTATTTGAATGAAAACTATTTAAAAATAGTTTTCATTCAAATGGCTTCACTTACCACCTTCCTTGAGCATAGTGATATTAACAACATCTGTGCCATTCACAACTGTTACAAACTCTGTGCGTTCTTCATCCAAAATGAATTCAACCTAATCAAGAAATGAGAGAATTAAGTTAGGAGTAATCTCTTCCAACTAAAAGCATGTTTTTGTTTTGGGCTATTTCAGATGAAATCCATACACCCCCTATGAAAAACATTACCTTAATCTCTTGCACAGGGAGTGTAGATTTCAAATGGAGTCACCCATTAAAGTTACTCCATTTGAAATTCACACTCCTTTCATGCACAATTGATTTGAAAATTTAGAAAATCCCATAGAAAAACCAGCTTGTGCCCTCCTCCAGGTCAAATTTGGGGGAAATTTGGAGAAAATAAAAAAAACAAAAAACATGGTTTTTGGCCCAAATTTTACAGTCACCATAACAAAAAATTTCTTTTATATACTTTATACAAACAAGTTAGAAGTTATGAGGCCCTAAAGTGTCCATAATTCCAGGGTTAAGACCAATCTTAAATGAGAGTTTTGCACTTTTGTGCTTGCTAAACCTTATTTACTTTGTGTCATAATGACCACTGTTTTATTGGTTGGTTTATAGCTGATCCATATGTTCGCCTCAGACATGTTCTGAATTCCCTGGACCACAAAAACAATGATTCCAACCAAACCTGTTACTAGAATCCCAGAACTAAGTCAAAAAACTAAATAAGCAAACTAGAATGCTTGATCACACCCACCCTCTTTCACTCAATTCACTAATAATTACTCTCCCTATCTCACACATTGGGCTATGCTATATAAAATCCACACTCCCCCTGTAGAAGATTCAATCAATCAATTGATCGATCGGTCGGTCGGTCAATCAATCCATCCATCAATCAATCAATCAATCAATCAATCAATCAATCAATCAATCAATCAATCAACCAAAACAATCAACCAACCAATCAATCAACAGCGTTTCGAAAAAAGACACATCACATTCTCAATTTATGATTAATAATATACATACCGTAGTAGATCCCAGTTTTGCAGCAAATGCAACAAACACAGTACCTCCCGAGTCTAGTTCTGTACCGTTCACCATAACAAGGTCAGTACGTCCCTGTAACTCATAGTCCATGTCTTCTACAACCACCAAGGTGTATTCTCCATGACCATTGAAACTATAAGTATCTCCATCAAGGGTCCCAATATGTGGATCACCCCAGAAACGACCTGGAAAAAATATCACCAAATCTTATTATTTGTGTAATTAGCATATAAATAATAAATAAATAAATAAATTTCGGATTTATATAGCGCCTTTTTCCAGCTAGATCTTGAAGGATTCAAAGCGCTGTAATTTCGCTGCCATGGTGCATCATCACAATCAGATCGCATCATCTAGGCCAGTTGCAGCCGAACCTCAGGCGCAGACCTATCCGCACTTAGATTGTAACATCCACCAATTATCTGTGCAGCTCCCCAAATTCCATTGGGTGAAGGAAGTTTTTGATAACCAAACAACTAATCACCGATTTTTTGAAAGCAGGAGGAAACCGGAGATCCCGGAGAAAACCTGCGAGAGCGAGCATGGAATCGGGATAAACCAAGTGCACATGAGTCCTTGGGCGCGCCGGGCTTGAACCGGGACCTCAGTGGTGCAAAGCGAGGGAACTACCGCTGCGCTAACTCGCCCTCCCATGTGTAGCATGGCATACACACTGAAATTCAACATCTAACATCTACAGCTAAAGTTGACAAGTACTATCCAACTTCTTATTTTGGGTGCTTTTCTTATCATGGACTATTTAATGTAGAGATGCCACTTGGTGTTGTCAAAATTTCCTGAAAAACATGGAAAAAGTCTGAAAATACACTTTTCCCTATTAGGATAGAGCAAATATTTCCTGAAATTGGTCAATTTTCTTTATAATTTCCTGAAGTCAGGAAATTTCCAGAAAAGTGGGATCTCTTTTAATGCCTAATTATAAGAGACACATTTCTTATAATATATTGAGGAAAGCATAAATGACTAGAAATTTTAAGGTTCTCAATACAAGTGTCTACCCCAATGCCTCCTCCTCGATCACATTGTAAGAAATTTGTGAAACACATTATTTGAATAAAAAAGATTTTAATATTTTTAAATAAACAAATTTGAAAAGAAAAAAAAGAAAAAAGATGCAAATTAGCTCACTATCATAATAACAAATATGCAAATTAGACCCCCCCCCCCAAAAAAAAGAAAGTAGTCTGAGTTCTGACCATGGCCTTTCTGACCATGGATTTCCTCATGATGGATTTCAGATGAGGAGTTACTATTTATTTCTTTTAAGTTCTACCTGGTCGTCTTGGTCTGTATCTATCACACGTAAGCGGTGGTCTGTGTGTCTCATACAAATCACATTTATCAGATTTCTTACAGCAGTAGTAGCGAGCAAGAACATCCTTATCTGTAATGGAATAACAAGAAATGAAAGTTGAACTTGTGTGTATCTATCACATGTAAACGGTGGTCTGTGTGTCTCATACATATCACATTTATCAGATTTCTTACAGCAGTAATAGCGAGCAAGAACATCCTTTGAACCAATAGGCGGTCACTTTAACTTGTCTCCTCCCCTCCTTACTGGTGACAATTCACAGGCCCTGCAGGCCAATAGACTAGCATATTGGCAGGCCTGCAATGACGTTCATGGGCTTCTGGTCCAAGGGCCTGCTTTATTTTAAGCACTGATTATAATCATGATTGTGATTATACTTCTAATTGTACTTTTAGAGTCAAATTTTTGGAAGTTCATTTTGGGGTCATCCAAGGTCAAATTACTAAAAACTGTCCTATGGGCATGAAACGTGGTGGGTACAGTCAACATTTAGAGCCAAATTTTGGAAGGTGATTTTGAGGTCACAAGGGGTCATCTGAGGTCAAATTAGTAAAAACTGTCCTATGGGCATAAAACTTGGTGAATACAGTCACCATCAGGCAGGTAATCGCGACAGCCGAGAACCGCCAAATACGGGTAACCGCCTAGTTACTATAATTCACCAGAATCTGTACATCTGTTTGTACATCTGTTTGTCTGTCTGTCTGTCCGCCTCTTTTCTCGGAGACTAGGGGTCGCATACGTTCCTCAAACTTGGTGGGTGGGTGCAGCTTGGTATAGGGAAGAACGAGTTTATATTGGTTAGTGGGTCAAGGTCACCCAAAGTCATCCAGGGGTCAAATTAGTAAAAACTGTTTTTCTCTGAGACTGGGGGTCGCACGTTCCTCAAACTTGACGGGTAGGTGCGTCTTGACCGGGACAGAACAAGTTTGTATTGGTTAGTGGGTCAAGGTCACCAGAGGTCATCTAGGGGTCAAATTAGTAAAACTGTCATATGGGCATGAAACTTGGTGGGTAGGTGCATCTTGACCTAAGACGGAACAAGTTTGTATTGATTAGTGGGTCAAGGTCACCCAGGGGTCATCTGAGGTCAAATTAGTAAAAACTGTTTTCCGCCTATTTTCTCGGACACTAGGGGTCGCACGTTCCTCAAACTTGGTGGGTGGGTGCATCTGGACCTCAGACAGAACAAGTTTGTTTCGGTTAGTGAGCCAAGATCACCCGAGGTCATCCAGGGGTCATTTGAGGTCAAATTAGTAAAAACTATCGTATGGGCATGAAACTTGGTGGGTACAGTCAACTTTTATAGTCAAATTTTGGAAGGTCATTTTGGGGTCATCCGGGGTCACCCAGGGGTCATCTTAGGTCAAATTAGTAAAAAATGTCGTATGCGCATGAAACTTGGTGGGTACAGTCAACTTTTAGAGTCAAATTTTTGGAAGGTCATTTTGGGCTCATCCAAGGTCAAATTACTAAAAACTGCCATGGGCATGAAACGTGGTGGGTACAGTCAACATTTAGAGCTAAATTTTGGAAGGTCATTTTGAGGTCATCTGAGGTCAAATTAGTAAAAACTATGGGCATAAAACTTGGTGAGTACAGTCACCATCAGCCAGGTAATCGCGACAGCCGAGAACCGCCAAATACGGGTAACCGCCTAGTTTAATTAATTCTCACCTAACCAGTCTTTTTTGGTGGCATATGGAGCCCAATAAAAGACGCCTCCAAAAGCACCATGGTAAAGCTGAGCATTGCTATTGCCCCACACATCCTCATAGCCTGTAATGAGGGCACCGTCTGAATCATAGGTGCAACGAGCACCTGCGTAATAATAGGTCCTTGGATAAAATCGCCACCAGTCCCTCCACCATCCCCAGTATAAACCTGTAGATGGTATAAATGAAGGCCATCTTTGCTGGTAACACTCAACATCATCTTCAGCTGAAACAAGAATCACAAGGTCAATAAAAATAATGAATTTAATAATTAATAATCATTCTATTACTCTTACGACCCATTATTCAAAATCGCGGACTGTGATTTGTTAAAACACGTCACATGAGAGCCCATTATTCTGCAATAATGGGTCAAGCGCCGTAACATATTCTACGCACAGCATTACGCTTGGTCACGCGTGCTCCACCTTGAAGTAAACAACTTAAAATATTTGTGCCAAAAATTATATTTTCTCTTTAAATCACACTATTTTCTGGTAATAGAATAGAAATAAAGGGTGCAGCATTATCCTTTACACACAAATAATGTGTCCTCTGCAATAAAAGCGTTTCAATAATGGGTTCGGCTGCGCCTCACCCATTATTTACGTTTTACTGCCTCGACACATTATTTGGGTGTAAAGGAAGCTAAAGGATAATGCATTACCCTTTATTTCTTAATTATATTACCCCCACAACCCATTATTGTTAAAACACATCACATATAATGAGAGCCATTTATCATGTTTATTCGCAGTAATGGGTCAAGTGCCAGAACACATTCTATCCGGGCATATGCATTACATTATGCTTCAAGGCATTAAAAGAAGCAAACAACAACAACAACAACAACAATAAATTTCTTACCAGGTTCATTGAAATCATCCAGATTTAGTGAGATTCTTTCGCATGTTATGTATCGGCTATCGCTTGCAGCTTGCGCAACTGAACATGGACATGGTTGAATCCAGTTTTGAAAGACATCTGTCCAAAATGGCTGATCATAGGCCCATTCCTCACAGTACTTGCTGGGGTTGACAACATCTTTAGGATCATTGTCATCTAACCGAAACAGCCAGTAACCTTTGAATTGAACATGTTTATTATTTCAGATTCACCATATAAGGTCAACACAATGGCATATCAGAGGACAGTTTTCAAGTGGAGTAAGCATTGAGGTTTGATATGTTTAGGGGGCATATTCATGTATTTGGGCAAAATGTTTAGAGGGGTGGTAAATTCTTACAAAATAATTACCTTCTGCATAATAACAGGACAAATGCATGCAGAACACACGAAAATTGCAATTTTACACTATCTTGGCCCACAATCAAATTATTTTTGTTTTTTCAAAAAGAGGATATATTGCAGTATTGGTCCAATTTCTATGCAGAAGATATTGAGCTTGAGCTAAGGACATGTGCTCTGTGATCTACTCACAGCAACATTACAGTGAGTCTTGCCAACTGACTCCGGGCGAAGTGGGATACTCAGTACAAATGGCCATACAGAGATATGCTGCAAACATGGGTCGCATTTGTGGCCCTTTAATGTCAATTTTGGGATATTAACCATCTTTTCAAATATTTTTTAGAAAATAGCCAAATATTGCCCCAATGTTGCCAAAATGCTCGAAAATTACCAACAATTTGGAAGTAGTAAAAACTGACAATTTGCATCAACTTTGGCAGAAAATTTGGACATTTGATCAAAATATTTTGAAACATTGGCAGCCTGAGTGATGGGTCCACTTTCACTGAGATATAGATTCTCCTTAGCTAAACCAAACTTAAGTTTAAATCACTACTGAAAGAGACTGGGGAAAGAGAGTGTGGTCACCAAATTTGGTAAATTCAACCTTTAAGGGATGGGGTATGAACATTTGGACAGTATTTATTGTGGGACATTAGAGCACATCAGACGTATTGAATTGCATTCTGAATACGAAGAATGTCCTTCTGATATCAAATAATTTGGATTTTTTTTGACATTCGCAATGTAATACACATTTTATGGCAAATTAGAAATTGATATTTTTGATATTTAACAGTACTCAAAGTAAACTTTATAAATCTGATGATTTATACTTAAAGTGTATGTAGGTGGGATGAAAAGCCGACGATCAATTGAAAATTTTGACCTTTTGTATTGAAGATATGGATTTTTCCCCAAAACACCAAAAAAATTAGGTCTTTTGGGGAAAAAATCCATATCTTCAATATAAAGGTCAAAATGTTCAATTGATCGTCGGCTTTTTCTCTCAGTTACATACACTTTAAGAATATATCATTAGATTTATTAAATTTACTTCAAAGACTGTTATATATCAAAATGTGAAAAATATCAAATTTTAATAATTTGTCATAAAATTTGTATTATATTGTGAATTTCAAAAAATTAAAATTATTTGATATCAGAAAGACATTCTTCGTATTCAGAATGCAATTCGATATGACTGATGTGCTCTCAGGTCCCACAAAAAATACTGTCGAAACGCTTAAAATGCTCATCCCTTAAGATCCCTTAAGCTATAAGAAAATATACCTCTTTGTCCCATGTTGCCCATTTCCTTATCAGGTCTGTATTTATCCACCAATTCATTGTGCAAATTCTTAGGTCCTGTAGGACTAAATGGGTCATTAAATCCAATCACAGCATTTTTCTGTTCAAGTGCTTGCCATTTCATACAACCGTCCTTGTAGATGAAAAAGCAAAAGCTGCGTAGACCATCTGTGGCTAGTACAGTTTGGTAAGTATTGGTCTAGAAGAGAAATAAAGACAGAACTACAGTTTGTCCACTCTGAAGTACAAAGTACCGATGCGGACGCACACAATGTGCCGACTTTTAAGGCACGCATACTTGCAGCAGAAACGCAGGACTACGCACTGTTAATGCGCTGTACAAAGCGTGTTGTCACTTTGTACTTCAGAGTGGATAAACTGTAATGCAAAATATTTTGCTCAGATCTAATACTTTAAGGGGGTACTACACCCATTGATTTTTTTTTTTTTTTTTTTACATTTTGTGAAGAAATTACAAAAAAATTGGACAAAGTGGTATGCAAAATGAAGGGGCAAATCTTCTCGTTTTATTGGTGGCATCGGTATCAATGTAGCTTACATGCTTTTGAAGATAGAAGCCTAAAGGAGGTACATCACTGATGATTTAAATTCACTTCATTTTGGAAAGCTTACTATCAACGGATTTCGTTAAAATTTTGGATATGTGTTGCTAACACATCAGGGAAATAATGTTGATATGTAAAATGGGAATAAGTGGTCCCTGATTTCTTTTATGACTTCATGAACTTGGTGCTCCACAACTATCAAAAAACGAACCGGTTAAAATGCTTCTATTTTCAATGTCGAGCTATATTTTGTATTTTGAACTTGCAACACTATGTCACTGAAACTTAATTAAGCCATAGGTAACAGGTTACCACAACCACACTACAGCAATGTTGAAAAAGATTGTATTTTTGTCACCTATACCACCATATTAGGTAGTTTTCCGTAAGCTTCATTTTTGTGATTTTGGTAACTATTTCTGACCCTCATTGTTTGATTTCTTGTAACTCTTTTTTTGTCTTTGTATTCTGTTTTCATCAAACATTTCATTTTTGGTAATTAGCCCAATTTGGATTTAATTGATTGAATAAGTGTGTAATTAATTGAGCACCTGCAGATGAATTGATCTATTGATAATTGATTGTGTTGATGAACTTATTAAAAGGGCATTTCGAGATCCACAGCATCACCCCCCTACTCTCTAAATGTGAAAGAGTGAAAAATCGCTCAAAAAGAGTGAAATCTCACTCTTTCTAAGAGCTGTATGAGTGACAACTCTTTTAGAGTGAAGCTCACTCTCAAGAAAGAGTGAAAAAATTCACTCCGGAAAAGAGTGAATGAGAAAAGAGCATTTATTTATTTATTCATTTAGGCCTATTTCATATACAAGAATATCATAGCAGTTCATAACAGCTACTATGTGCTTTAAATTGTTGTGAGGCTAGGCCCCAGGTTAGGGTAGGGCCCGATCTAGGAATGTTGAACTGGTCTAAAGCTTAAGCACATACACAATGTGTCGAATTCAGTGTGGGATGAATGATGAAAAACTATGGATTTAGTGAAAATGGTGTATAGGACATAACACTTGGCAAATACCATGTTTACAGACTACAGTCTGGAGAAGCGTGATGCAGCGTAACCTACATAAGCTTACATATGCGTACATGTAAACTGGCAACTGTTTGCCATCTTGTTACACAAGTTCAACAAACATCGGCCGATTTTCGGCACTTCTGATTGGCTGACAGTTCACTCCAAGAAAGAGTGAGATTTTGAGCCACTCTGTGAGCGAGTGAGGCTTACTAGAAATCGCGAGTGAAATATGTGTACTGTTTTCACTCTTTTAGAGCTAAAACCCACTCTTTTAGAGCTAACTTAAATTCACTCTGAAATTCAGAGTGGTTTTTCACTCTTTTACATTTAGTGAGTACTTTTCTCAAAAAAAGTTGAGATTTTTATATCACTGGAAACCTCTGGCTATAATGTTTATGTACAAAAATTTTCTTGCAGATTAATTCATTCAGCAAAGATATCGTGAAATTTGAATTTTGTTCTGTTATACCAGAACGAAATTACAACACATTGTCTATGGAGCAGTGTAATACCCATAATCATGCATAACTCGCAAACACAAAATTGGAATCAACTGAAATTTTGGGAATAAGCTTTTTTCGTGGATATCTACTGAAAAATGTCATAAAAAGAGGATGCTAGGATCACGAAATACTCCTTTAATTTATTGATTCATCAATCAATTTGTTGATTGATCAGTCAACTGAATGATTCGTTGATTGATTGATTGATTTATCAATACAATTGATTGATAGGTCAATCGATCAATCAATCGATTGATTGGACAATTGATATTCCTTACATTTGCAGTGCCACTATATGAGGATGTTACTTCAGGCATATCTTCCCAGGTCACTACTAAGGCCCATGTAGCTTCAAAATCAGCATATAATCCATCTTCAGCAGCTTGGATACGACTGTTAATTTCTGATAATATTTTTTCACAATTATCATGCTGGTTCCACCACCAAAACTGGCACCAGAAAGCATAGTAATACTGAAATAAGAATAAAAGGCAATGGGAACAAAGAATATTAATTTAAATGGAACAAAAATATCTTTAACTATATCTGTATACCGGTATTACGTAAATTTCAAATGAATGTGTTTTCTGACATTTTGTAAAAAAATATTGCAATTTGACCCTTGGGCTACAATGTTATTTTTGACAAACTGAAATTGATTGAATGTCAGTATTTATGAAGGAGAAAGACAGTGACATAGGGCCTGCACTTTGGCTCGTTTTTTGCAGGTTTACATGGTCCAATAATCACAAGATGACTGACATGTGGTAACAAAGGAAGCAGTCACTGCAATTTGATTATGTCCCATATGATTGGCCATTCAAGACACCCCTGTGAATATACTATAGCGGCCTTTTCAAAATATAATACCTGTTTGCTTGACTGCATTGACAATACCGGGAACAATACACACAGTATATGCATTGGACAAACTTTTTACAATAAGCATGATAAGTAAATGTGACCTCCAGATTTATACATCGTTCGTCTCGCATACTGACAACATTTGATTGAATGAACTGTAGGCTACTGCGCCGTGATTACGGTGAAGGACACCGGTTCAAATCATTTGTGTGGAGCCAATCGATAAAAGCATGCAGGGCCTCTATACCCATGTACAGTTTATCCCTACATAACCTATGTCTTGAATACGCTGGCAAAGTTATGTAATAATCGGATTAATACTATATAGCAGTAGGTAAAAACAAGTTTTGAATAATCCGCTATAAAGTCCCATTCAGTGATCCCAGCGAAAGTGAAAAAAAAAATCAAATTGTTACGTTTATAAATTTTTTTAATGAAAAACAAATGACAAAAAAACAAAACAGGAAAAGCGACAGTATTGGACGAAGTTGAAGCCCCATTCAAATACATGTAGCTAATTTATATACTGTCAGTACCGGTATATAAATTACAGACTCACGTAAATGCATTATTTTTTGTCTTAGACACGCGGTTTTCGGCTGAACCACTGCACTAGCAAGCTATGTTAGCACATCTATGACAATGACGAAAGGTACAAAATCAGCCATAGGCCTTTAGATAGCAGAAGACACCAAAGTGGTGTTTTATGACCTTTGACATTCTTTTGTGGCGAGTGACATGGTCTTTCAATTCACGCCGAGTGTCCTTGACAGGTTTGACTATGCTTCAGTGGTCATGAAAGAATTCAAAAGATAACCTCTGCCCCAATAATCCCAAGCAATTGTCTGAAACTGCTCCTCGGATCATAAGAACTCAGTCCTCAAATGATAGTCATAATAATGTCCAAAATATAGTTCTGCAGTCTAGTATCCAAAATCTGAATTTTGATGATTTTTACGATCGCCGGGATGAAAAAAAATCAAAAAATCACTGAATGGGCCTTTAGTTCCCTCCTCTCCTTACCCTGGCAATATAAATCAAAGAAAAATAAAGAAAAAAATAAATAAAACAAGAAAAGAAAAAAAAAAGACAAAGAAAATTAACCAAATTAAGGGATCTGGAATGAGCGTTTCGATAGTATTTTTGTGGGACATGAGAGCACATCAGACATATCGAATTGCATTCTGAATCTGAAGAATGTCTTTCTGATATCAAATAAATTTCATTGTTTGAAATTCACGATATAATACAAATTTTATGACAAATTATTAAAATTTAATATTTTTCACATTTTTGATATATAACAGTCCTCGAAGTAAATATCATAAATCTAATGTTATATTCTTAAACAGTCCTTGGCATACCATACATGTATAGGCCTATGTATAGTAAATTTGTCTGATTTATCTGTTTTGTGCTGTTTAAGCAAATAGTTAAACATAATTGTAAAATGTAAGCTTTTACTGTCAGATATGTCCCCTTTTAATTTTGAGCAGAACAAGTGAGGTAAAGCAAAGAAAATTGGAATTTACTACTACTAGCGCCAATGAATGTTATACGATTGTAAAAGCAGCACGATCCTCGAAGTGTGTGTGTCCTGCACGCGTATTTTTTTCTGCAACTATAACGGGACGCAATACGATACCGGTATGTTATAAGAATCAAACTTACAAGAAAGATGGCTCTTGTCAAATCCTACAATTCTGTCAGAGAAATATGCATATTTGCATTAAATTTTTAATTAATTGACATAATTGATTAATTAATCAATATTTTATTTAATGATTTACCATAATTCCAAATATGTCAAACAATATGTCAAATTAAAGCTAATGAAATGCTTTATAAATTGGTCAGAGCGCATTTTGCAGAATGCATTTAGTACTTTAGTTACATGATTTTTGCTATACACGCATAGGAGCTGTACTTTTAAAATCCGCGCCTGCAGTTTTGTAGCAGATGACAGTGCTCATTCAAGCCTGTCAAGGTCAGTTAGTAGCCACTTGCTGAATGGATGGCCATTATCAACTATCAAAGAGATGCCTTGTGCAGCTGCCAATCACAGTAGAGGTTTGATAACATTTTGTTAAAACCCAAATGTGATATAAGGACAATGCTGTGCATGTTGGTACTTAATTGTTTGGATTCTTACGTTGAAATTCCCTTGTATTAGTATTTTTATGTGTAGTGTATAGTGGTCATAAATTATATAGCTTTTAAATTTTGGGCATTTTTGCTCTGTTGCACTGTACCATTATGGAATTTGAGTAAATCAATTACCGACACAAGCAGGTATACAGTGTATTATTTTATTTTTATTTCAGTATCTCAGGAGCACAGCTCACTTGGTAAGGCATCAGAATTTGGTACACTAAGCGCTTGAACTTTAAATCGGAAGGTGGTGAGTTCGAGCCTCATCACGGTCACATTAATTTTATAAACCAAATATTGTTCGAACTTTTCATATTTGTTTTTCTTTTATTGTTTCTTTTCTTTGTCTTTTTTTTTCTTGTTTTATTTATTTTTTTCTTTATTTTTCTTTGATTCATATTGCCAGTGTAAGGAGAGGAGGGAACTAACGGCCCATTCAGTGATTTTTTTTCATCCGGACGATCGTAAAAATCATCAAAATTCAGATTTAGTACAAGACTGCGGAACTCAGTCTTCAATGATATAGTCAGTAATAATCTTTTGGTCATTATATGACTATCATCATTTGACGACTGAGTTCTTATGATACATCATCCGAAGAGCAGTTTCAGACAATTGCTTGGGATTGTTGGGGCAGAGGTTATCTTTTGAATTCTTTCATGACCACTGAAGCAGAGTTAAACCTGTCAAGGACACTCGGCGTGAATTGAACTGACCATGTCACTCGCCACAAAAGAATGTCAAAGGTCATAAAACATCAACTTGGTGTCTTCTGCTAGTGGTTCAGCCCTAAGCCGTGTAGGCCTATTTAAGACAAAAATAATGCATTTACGTGAATCTGTAATGTATATACTGACAGTATATATAAATTAGCTACATGTATTTGAATGGGGCTTCAACTTCGTCAATACTGCCGTTTTCTTGGGTTTTTGCCAATTGTTTTCATTAAATTTTTTATAAAAGTAACAATTTGATTTTTTTTTTCACTTTCGCTGGGATCACTGAATGGGGCTTTGCAACGCGATATATTCAAAACTTGTATTCACCTACTGTTATAGCATTAATCCGATTATTACACAACCTCGCCAGCGTATTCAAGACATCCAATGCAAATAATCACCTAGATTATGACGTATCATACCGTAAATATGGCGGAGTACTCAAATTCATTCAACAAAAGCATGATTACAAGCTATTGCAATCTACCGCGACAGCTCGTCTCACACACATAACAAATGCACTATACGATCAAATAGGTTGGCGACAACGTTTGATTGAATGCACTGCATTGCGCCATGATTACGGTGAAGGACACGGTTCAATTCCTTTGTATGGAGCCAATCAATAATTTCACGCACATCCTCTATTATTGCCCAATTATTTCCGGGATGATTGCACACTGTAAAAGAGCTATTGTTATAATGTTTGATGAAATCGTGTTTAACTACCGTATTTGCTTAAGAACGACACAATACAGATAAAGCAGGCAGATTTACTACATGTGGTACATGTATTATAGGGAATGTGTGTGAGTCGAGTATTACCTAATTATAATAGGGGCGTATCCAAAAATGAATTCACGCCCCTTTCAAATGTCGAGCCAAAGTGCAGGCCCTATGACCTGGTGAAAAATTATTTTTATTTTAACATTATCATTCCTGTTGATCATGCCACTGTTTTTCCATGTAATATTTCCTCACAGGGAGGATGGCAATTTATTTCTTGTATTTACGGCCCTAGCTACTATGGGCTATTTGCGGGGAGGAGATAAGTTTAAGTGACCGCTTTTGGGTTCAAATTTCAACCAGCCTAATCATGAAGCTGCCGTGGCCCAGTGGTTAAGGCGCAGGTCTCGTAAACCTGAGGTCCTGGGCAGGCCCGTACGCAGGATTTCATTTGGGGGTGCTGATTTTGAAAAAGTGGACTTTTTTCCAAGGGGAGGGGAGCAATTTTGTGAAAAGTGGACTTTTGTCCCAAAATTTGGACCTTTTTGTCCAAAAAAGGCTAAAAACCTGATTTTTTTGGGACTTTTGTACACTTTTCCAAATTTTTTTTGGGGGGGTGTGCGTCGCACCCCCCTGAGTACGGGCCTGGTCCTGGGTTCGATTCCCAAGTGGGATCACTTTTTCTACTTGTCTCCTTTATTATTTGTGATGGCGAACCTGGTGAAAAATTATGTTTATTTATATAATTTCCATCGATCATGCCACTGTTTTTCTGTGTAATATTTCCTCACAGGGAGGATGGCAATTTATTTCTCGCATTTACGGCCCTAGCTACTATCATAATGGGCTATTTGCGGGGAGGAGATAAGTTTAACTGACCGCTTATGGGTTCGAATGTCAACCAGCCTAATCATGAAGCTCCCGTGGCGTGGCCCAGTGGTTAAGGCGCAGGTCTTGTAAACCTGAGGTCCTGGGTTCGATTCCCAGGCGGGATCACTTCTTCTACTTGTCTCCTTTATTATTTGCGACGGCGAACCTGGTGAAAAATTCATGGTCAGTGTTCGCAATAGGATATGACTCATTCTACACCAATGGCGACAGCCTTATATAACCGTCGCACACACACATATGCGTAATGTGTTATGAACATTGCGTACGCATTCAACTAATATTTCCATCATAATAATTAAACAACGGTTCCTACATTTTATAAAAAAATCTCGGATTTTGACCAAACTACAGCACCTTAAGTCTCGATTTTTGCAGGGTATGTTAGTTTAATAAAGTAAATTACAATAATGTAAAAAACACAACATATTGAGGGTGTCCTCCTCAGCAAATGTTACAATATGGCTTTAATTAGCATTGAGTTAGATTTTCCTTCCCTTATTAGTTTTGACAATATGGTTTAACACTATAACTCACATTATAATAGACATTTCCTAGGCCCTTGTCAAAATCTGTTCGAGTCCAGAATGGTGCTACTACAGCCTCTGAATCAAAAGGACTCAAGTTCCTTCCAAAGGGATACGAGTAGATACGTCTCCACCAGGAGTAATTTCTCCGGAACACTATCAGGCCATCAGCAGTAAACTGAGTATATTTAACAGGATATAAAAAGAACAAATCATGATTTTTGAACAGGACCGATGCAGGATTGGGAGGGGGAATTTTGATGGAAAAAGTAGACTTTCCCAAAATGTTGACTTTTTTACCAAAACAGCATAAAACACCTAATCCCAACACATACGAAGCTTGTCTTTGAATCACGATTATATCAAACCAGTGGCGGCGCCATGGGGGGGCATGAGGGGAAAATGCCCCCAGTCAGAACTCTTGCCCCCACCCCCTGTTTCCCCAGAAAAACCCAAAATTACGAAAATTTTACCTTTTTGCTGTAATTTTGGGCAAAATTTGTTGATCTTGCTCCCCCTGAAATTCACTTTGCCCCCTCAATGCCTCCCCCCCGGGAAAAAAATTCCTGGCGCCGCCACTGTATCAAACTAAAAAGTAACCCCAGTGTTTGATTCCAGTAGGTGTGCAAAAACCTGAGATGTGAGATGCAAATTTATTTTCGATTTATTTGTCATCATTTTTGGTAAAATCAGAAATAGTTAGGTAAACTCAGTTATAAAGTAGTTCTGATATGAAAATAAAAGTTCTTTTTGGAAATTCATGATTGTCGTGAACAAATGTGAAAAAATTAGTTTTGCACTCAAATGTTGGGAATGGAGTTCTATTAAAACCAATACTTAATACAGATTTTGTTTAACAGCTAATACACTGAATTATTGGTCTTTGTAAATCTGCACAATTGGTTGCAAATGGATTTTAACTGTTCAAGTTACATCATATTTTTCATTGAATTTTGACCTAACACATCAGAGGATGATTTAAGGAAGCCCCATCATGCACTGCGAAAGTGTTATCACTAGAGTTTCAACTGCCACTTTACTTTTCAAATCCCATTGAACTCTGTGCAAAAGATGTTGTTTTAGAATTATGCATGTGTCATTATTACTTGGTCGATTTCAGAACAAAAGTGATGTGTGTTTAAAGGATAATTCACACCTTCTGTAGATAACACAAAATGTGAAATCGACCAGCATGTTCACAGAGTTTTTTATGTAAATATAACTGTACAAATTCAAATTTAACCATGCACTTGTGTCATATTACTCACACTGCTCGCCTGCTGCACAGTAAACCCAGTGGAGTGTTGGGTAGTACTTAAATCATCCTCTGGACCTAACATGAGCTAACATGACTGCTCAATATTTGATACAAGTGGAATACAGATGCATGAGTAAAGATGTCTGATAAAAAAATTTACACAAAATATGCAAGAGCCATTTTAACCTTTCCTTGTGCAAAATATACTTACATATAGGTATCTGAAAAAATCTGTCCCAAACGGGAAACCAGATGGAGGCCACAGATAATATGACATATACTCTCCAAGATAATACCAGGCGTAAAAATCACGGTTGTATCGAAGATTGTAGGTGTACGTTCCAGGCTCATTATATGAGAAAAAAGTGGAGCCACCTGTAGAAATCAACATAAAGGTGATTGGATGATTGAGTGTTACCAAGTTACTTTAAGTACACTATGAGATGTTAAGCTGTCCAAAATTGCTGATCATAGGCCCATTCTCCACAGTACTGGCTGGGGTTGACATCTTTAGGTTCATTGCCATCTAACCTAAACCTTTGAATTGAACAAGTTTATTATTTCAGATTCACCATATAAGGGCAACACAATGAGCTACAATGGCATATCAGAGGACAGTTTTCAAGTGGAGTAAGCATTGAGGCTTGATATGTTTAGGGGACATATTCATTTATTTGGGCAAAATGTTTAGAGGGATGGTAAATTCTTACAAAATATGTGTACAAAACACACAAAAAATGCAATTACACTATCTTGGCCCCCAATCAAGTTATTTTTGTTTTCAAAAAGAGGATATATTGCAGTATTGGTCCAATTTCTATGCAGAAGATATTGAGCTTGCCAACCCGGTAAAAGCAGAGAAGATGTAATTACACCTTCTCTGGTAAAAGCTGTCTGAGGACACTCTGTGATCTACTCACAGCAACATTACAAGAAGTCTTGCCAACTGACTCCAGGCAAAGTGGGGTACTCAGTACAAATGGCCATACAGGAATATGGCGCAAACATTAGTCACATTTTTGGCCTTTTGACATCAATGAGCCATTTTTATAGGCCAATTTTGGTATAGGCCTATTGATCATCTTTACAAAAATTTTTTAAAGAAAGAATTCAACATAAAGGTGATTGGATGATTGTTTGATGATTGAATGGCAGTATAAGGCCTAAATTCTTTTTTTGATTGGCATAACATAAAACAAAATTAGGGTAGGTAGGTAGGGATTTTTTTTACTTTCAAAGCTGTAAATTGCATTTGATAAAGGCCTTGGAACTTTTTGTTCTTCTTTTTTATTATTTAAATTTAGTTTAGTTTTTTTTTTTTTTTTTCAAAAAAAAAAAGTCAGGGTCAGAACCTAATTTTATTTAGGCCTAATTGATGATTGACAATTTAATTTTTGATCCAAACCAAACAATTTTTCCTACAAAATTTGCAGATGTCATATGTCTCAGATCGAATGATTGGTTAAATTAATTCTTGTTTAAATGTTGAATATCAGTTGTTTGATTGAATGACTAATTTATCAAATGATTAATAAGCATAGACAAAATTTTATAAAATGTATTTTGATTTGGTTATTAACCCTAACTGCCTTAAACAATACACAACAGGTCAGCACATGATATCTGATTGCGCATTCATCCATGGGCATCTGAAGAGGGGGCATTAGGTTTACAATGCAAAACCTGCAAATTCTGAGAGAGGAACAAGAATTAGAGAATGAAAGAAAGATGGAACAAATTTGGCACAATTTAAAATATTTTAAAATCTACAGATTGTTATCTATTATAGTTTAACCTTCACCACGTGGGTGATGCAGACGACAAGGTTTTTTTTAATCAAAAATTTTATAATATTGTAAACTCTCATGACCATATTTGGAATCAGCATGCAAAATGTATTAAAATGAGTACTAACAAACCTATTATTGTTTCAGTGGTTCTTAAGATAGCTCTTGATACTTTGAGAAAATATCTCAAAACTTTTTATGTTGAAGCCTATGGCCAGCATGCAGAACATTAACAACAGCTCAGTTTGAGGATTGGAGAATATTTGTATAAAATACTTAATAACATCTGTGCAAGAGACCAATACCTGTTGTAGGTGTTGTACTAGGCTGCTCTGTGGTTGATTTCTTTGTAGTTGATTTCTCTGTGGTTGATTTCTCTGTGGTTGATTTCTTTGTGGTTGATTTCTCTGTGGTTGATTTCTTTGTGGTTGATTTCTCTGTGGTTGATTTTTTTGTGGTTGATTTCTCTGTGGTTGATTTCTTTGTGGTTGATTTCTCTGTGGTTGATTTCTTTGTGGTTGATTTCTCTGTGGTTGATTTCTTTGTAGTTGATTTCTCTGTGGTTGATTTCTCTGTAGTTGATTTCTTTGTGGTTGATTTCTCTGTGGTCAATGTCATTGTGGTTGGTTCTTCTGTGGTTGGCTGTGTTGTCATCAACATTTCTGTGGTTGGTGCTTGTGTTTAATGATAAAGAAAAAAATAGGTTTTAGGTGACATGACACAGACCATTGTGTGAAAATTTAATACAGTTCACCCTTGGTTGATCAGTCCATGATGGAACTGGCAATGACAGTTTTGATAGGGTAATGTAAATAAGCCCCCACTGCCCCTATCAATGTTGAATCCTACTTTTTTTTTGGTCACACACACCTAGCCTAGTGGTACCCAACATTGATTAGTGGGGGCTGGAGGAGGGTTTGGGTGTTAGAAAAAAGTTTAGGCTTGACACCAAAGAAACCTCCATTTGATCATATTAAAATTAACAGAAATAAGGCCATAATAAAGTGTACGTTTTCCATAAGTGTCCCAACACATTTGACGATGGCTGTAGCACTGATCAGTTAAAAATCCAGATCCAGATATACGAGATAGTATTAATGTGTTATCTATTAGGTTAGGAAGTTATTGATTATACCTGTGCTAGAGATCAAATATAAAGAAAGTGCACTAAATACCTGTTAGAGGTGTTGTACTAAGCTGCTCTGTGGTTAATTTCATTGTGGTCAATATCTCTGTGGTTGATATCTTTGTGGTTGGTTCTTCTGTGGTTGGCTGCTCTGTGGTCAATTCTTCTGTGGTTGACACTTGTGTAGAATGATAAAGCAACAAAAATGTGACATGACATGTTGTGATTATTCAATATGTTTAATATGTCTCAAACCAAAATTTCAGCATGTTACCCCTCTCTTGAGCCAACTTTATTGGCTCCTTGTCAGTGAGAGGATTGTATACAAGACAAGAAGATCATCCCAGAGGGCAATGAAGACCCGCTCGGCAGATATAGTATTTCCTTCTTTGTGCCTCATTCCAAGAAGGGTGCTGGTGATAGTGCCTTTTCAGTGGCAGCTCCATGTTTGTGGAACACCTTACCGGTTCATATCAGAAATGCTGCTACTCTTGAATCATTCAAAACTATGCTTAAGACATATTTTTTTACATAATATTGTTGCCTTTGTTTTCTGTATTTGATCATGTTTGCTGTTCTTTTTATGATGCTGTTGTTGCGCTTTGTAGCCACAGGAAAAGGCGCATTATAAAAAAAAAATTAAGTTAAGTTAAGTTAAGTTAAGTTAAGTTAAGTTAAGTTAAGTTAATACAGTTCAGCCACAGTTTTTATGAAAGAAAGTTCAACCATGGAACTACTAATATGGAGCAAGCACTATCTTAATCTCATTCCCTGTCTTCTTCTTTATATGCGCTAGTGACCATGACAAGGACTCTGTTACATGCTCACAGCGATCATAGCCACTCTATTCATCCTTATATTTATGGTGATTGATACAGTCGGTTGCAAGGACAATACAAAAAGTGACAAACGAAAGTTTGACCTATATACCGGAATCAATTACCTATTCCAAGATATTTTGGGGTGAAGTGGTATAATTATGTACATAAACTTCAACATTTTTGTATTGACTGAAATTTGTAGCATTCAACCAGCAAAACCCAAATCAAAATTGGACCATTTCTGTCAAAGTTATGGCAATTTATCAAGAGTTCTGTCATTTGGCAGTCAACTTTTTTCAACAATGCTCTGTTTGTTGATGTTGATAATATTTGTGCAAAGTAATTGATTATATCTGCAAGAATGGATCAAATATTAATACAGTAAGCTAATATACCTGTTATATGTGTGGTAGGCTCCTCTGTAGTAACAATTTCCGATTTCTTTGTGGTTGATTTCATTGTGGTTGATTCTTCTGTGGTTGGCTGCTCGGTAGTTAACATTTCTGGAGTTGACACTTGTGTGGAATGATAAAGAACCAAGGTTTTAAAGTAACATGACAAATCATTTTTGTGACTTTATTCAAAACAGCTAAGCCTCAGTTTATATATAGATCCATGATGGGACCTAGCAGTGGTCAGTTATATGCAAAAATCCAGGTGTGAAGGGAAATAATAATAGAAAGAAGAAAAGAAGAAAGGGAAAGAAAATAAAGGAAAATAAAAAAGCATAGAAAGAAAGATCAGTTTGATCGATTTGATAAATATTTTGTGCAAAATTATGAATAATATCTGCAAGACAGATAATATATTAAGACAGCAAACTGAATACCTGTTATAGGTGTCGTAGATTCCTTTGTAGTAAGCTCCTCTGTGGTGGATATCTCTGTGAGTATTTTCTTTGTGGTTGACACTTGTGTGGAATGATAAAGAAACAAGGTTTTAAAGTAACATGACAAATCATTTTTGTGACTATTCAAAACAGCTCAGCCTCAGTTTATATGTGACACGATCAAGGGGAATGTTGTTAACATTGATTTTGAGATATTGGCAAAAGAGTTTTAAAATTCTTTTTATTTTCTATTGTTTTCAGGGATTGATAAATTGACGTAACTTCACAAAAAGAGGTCGTATCAACTTTTGGTTTTCAGTTTCTGAAAGCTCTAAATGTCTTCTTTAGAAACATATGTAAAACTCATTTTTGACGAGGGTCGATATAATTATAACTCATTCCCCTTGATCATGTCACATAAGTCCATGATGGGACCTAGCAGTGGTCAGTGATATGCAAAAATCCAGGTGTGAAGGGAAATAATAAAAGAAAGAAGAAAAGAAAAGAAAAGAAAAGAAAGGAAAAGAAAAAAGGACAGAAAGAAAGATCAGTTTTATTGATTTGATAATATATTTTGTGAAAAAATTATGGATAATTTCTGCAAGACAGATCAAAATATTAAGACAGCAAACTGAATACCTGTTATAGGTGTTGTAGATTCCTTTGTAGTAAGCTCCTCTGTGGTGGATATCTCTGTGAGTATTTTCTTTGTGGTTGATTCTTCTGTGGTTGGCTTCTCTGTAGTAAATATTTCTGGGGTTGACACTTGTGTGGAATGATAAAGAAACAAGGTTTTAAAGTAACATTACAAATCAGTTTTGTGTCTATTCAAAACAGCCCAGCCTCAATTTATATGTGACCCATCACATCGAAACAGACCACTTTGCAGCTAGCTTAATTGGCAGATAACAATGAAAGAAGATGGAAAAATATAAAGAAAACAAAAAGAATTCTGAGCTTGGTTTGCCTCATAAAACATTTTTACTGTATCTGATTTCAACAAGTAAGGTGTCATTTTCAAGCTAAAAACAGCAGTTAATCCCAGTGTTTAAATCTCCATTTGCATTTCTGCCGCAAGGTGGTCTGTTTCGATGTGATGGGTCACATATATAGGTCCATGGGACCTAGCAATGGTCAGTTATATTTTGTGCAAAATTATGGATGATATCTGCAAGACAGATCAAAAAATTAAGACAGCAAACTGAATACCTGTAATAGGTGTGGTAGATTCCTTTGTAGTAAGCTCCTCTGTGGTGGATATCTCTGTGAGTATTTTCTTTGTGGTTGATTCTTCTGTGGTTGGCTTCTCTGTAGTAAATATTTCTGGGGTTGACACTTGTGTGGAATGATATAGAAATAAGGTTTTAAAGTAACATGACAAATAATTTTTGTGTCTATTCAAAACAGCCCAGCCTCAATTTATATGTGACCCATCACATCGAAACAGACCACTTCGCGGCTAGCTTAATTGGCAGATAACAATGAAAGAAGATGGAAAAATATAAAGAAAACAAAAAGAATTCTGAGCTTGGTTTGCCTCATAAAATATTTTTACTGTATCTGATTTCAACAAGTAAGGTGTCATTTTCAAGCTAAAAAGCAGCAGTTAATCCCAGTGTTTAAATCTCCATTTGCATTTCTGCCGCAAGGTGGTCTGTTTCGATGTGATGGGTCACATATATAGGTCCATGGGACCTAGCAATGGTCAGTTATATTTTGTGCAAAATTATGGATAATATCTGCAAGACAGATCAAAATATTAAGACAGCAAACTGAATACCTGTTATAGGTGTTGTAGATTCCTTTGTAGTAAGCTCCTCTGTGGTCGATGTCTCTGTGAGTATTTTCTTTGTGGTTGATTCTTCTGTGGTTGGCTTCTCTGTAGTAAATATTTCTGGGGTTGACACTTGTGCGGAATGATATAGAAATAAGGTTTTAAAGTAACATGACAAATAATTTTTGTGACTATTCAAAACAGCTTAGCCTCAACTTATACACAGTCAAAAGTTCATGATAGGACCTAGCAGTGGTCAGTTATATGCAATAATCCAATTGAAGTCATAATGTACGATCTTTTTTCAGAATTTACCTTTATTTTTTTCAAAACCGATTTTTTGGCATATTTGTAATACTTACACATGTTCTAACTTAAATCTATGAGCAAACTGTCAAATTCGTCCTATTTGTAGTAAAACGGGACGATTTTCTGTTGGTCCGACATAAAGTCATAATTTTAGATTATGACTTTATGTCGGCCACGATCGCATAAACCGTAGTCTCAGTACAAAACTAGCTTAGTTACGCTCCCTCCACATGTGGAGGGAGCGTAACCAAACTGGCCGCGTAGGAGACTAACTCTGAGGCCGCACTCGCTGTCCTAATCTAAATAGTGCGAGATGTTTCGAGTGATAGAGGTGAAGTTTATGATGTTGTTTCTTTGCAAATTCCCAATGTTTTTTTCTTTTTAATGTATTGGGAACTTTCACAATGATTGCATATTATCATTTTAGAAGAAAACAAGAAAAATCTAAAAATTTAAAAAGATCGTACATTAAGGCTTTAAGCAAGTAATGTGTTATTATGCATTGAATAAGTGTGAAGGAAAATAAGAAAAGAAAGAAAAATTAAGACAGCAAACTGAATACCTGTAATAGGTGTGGTAGATTCCTTTGTAGTAAGCTCCTCTGTGGTGGATTTCTCTGTGAGTATTTTCTTTGTGGTTGATTCTGCTGTGGTTGGCTGCTCTGTAGTAAACATTTCTGGAGTTGACACTTTTTTAATGATAAATATATACAAGTGGTTTTAAAGTGACATGACAAATCATTTTTGTGACTATTCAATATAGTTTGGGGAACACTCCCTTAATTGGTCAGTTGTTTGATTGAATGACTAATTGCCATTGAATAATGAATAATTGTTGAAGACAGGGCCAATCTTAAAAAAAAAAAACATTTTTTCAGAACTATTTATATATAAAAGCGAAATAAACAAAGCTTTGATTGCTTCAATAATTTGTGAAAAGTTTTCAGATAAATAACTGCATACCTGTTATAGGTGCTGTAGGTGCCTCTGTGGTAAGCTCCTCTGTGGTGGATTTGTCTGTTGTGGATCCATCTGTGGTGGATTTGTCTGTGGTGGATTTGTCTGTGGTGGGTCCCTCTGTGGTAAATGTGTCTGTGGTGGATTTGTCTGTGGATCCTTCTGTGGTTGATTTGTCTGTGGTTGATTTGTCTGTGGTGGATCCCTCTGTGGTTGATTTGTTTGTGGTGGAACTGTCTGTGGTGGATCCCTCTGTGGTGGATTTGTCTGTGGTGGATTTGCCTGTGGTGGATTTGTCTGTGGTGGATTTGTCTGTAGTGGATCCATCTGTGGTGGATCCCTCTGTGGTGGATTTGTCTGTGGTGGATTTGTCTGTAGTGTATCCCTCTGTGGTGGATTTGTCTGTGGTGGATCCTTCTGTGGTGGATTTGTCTGTGGTGGATTTGTCTGTGGTGGATCCTTCTGTGGTGGATTTGTCTGTGGTTGATTTGTCAGTGGTGGATCCCTCTGTGGTGGATCCCTCTGTGGTAGATTTGTCTGTGGTGGATTTGTCTGTGGTGGATTTGTCTGTGGTGGATTTGTCTGTGGTGGATTTGTCTGTGGTGAATTCTTCTGTGGTGGATTTGTCTGTGGTGGTTTTCTCTGTGGTGGATCCCTCTGTGGTGGATTTGTCTGTGGTTGATATGTCTGTGGTTGGCATGTCTGTGGTGGATTTGTCTGTGGTGGATTTGTCTGTGGTGGATTTGTCTGTGGTGGATCCCTCTGTGGTTGATTTGTCTGTGGTGGATCCTTCTGTGGTAGATTTGTCTGTGGTGGATTTGTCTGTGGTGGATTCTTCTGTGGTGGATTTGCCTGTGGTGGATTTGTCTGTGGTGGATCCCTCTGTGGTGGATTTGTCTGTGGTGGATATGTCTGTGGTGGATTTGTCTGTGGTTGATCCCTCTGTGGTGGATTTGTCTGTGGTTGATTTGTCTGTGGTGGATCCTTCTGTGGTGGATTTGTCTGTGGTGGATTTGTCTGTGGTGGATCCTTCTGTGGTGGATTTGTCTGTGGTTGATTTGTCTGTGGTGGATCCCTCTGTGGTGGATTTGTCTGTGGTGGATCCCTCTGTGGTGGATTTGTCTGTGGTGGATTTGTCTGTGGTTGATCCCTCTGTGGTGGATTTGTCTGTGGTGGATTTGTCTGTGGTGGATTCTTCTGTGGTAGATTTATCTGTAGTGGATTTGTCTGTGGTGGATCCCTCTGTGGTGGATTTGTCTGTGGTAGATTTGTCTGTGGTGGATCCCTCTGTGGTGGATTTCTCTGTGGTGGATTCCACTGTGGTAGATTCCTCTGTGGTGGATTCCTCTGTGGTGTATTCTAATGTGGTGGATTCTTCTGTGGTGAATTCCAATGTAGATTCTTCTGTGGTCGACTCCTCTTGTGTCTGCACTTGTGCTGAATTACAAAGAAATGGGATCCCAAGAAAAAAAGAAAAAGAAATGTTCCATGTTCTTAGTAACGTATATAGGCGCACATTTGGTAAATATCCTGATTTTGGTATAAAATAGTGTAAAATTGCACATTTTTATGCACTTCATGCGAAATGAACCCAATATATAATATCAACTTTCACTTCAAAAAGTAAAAAAATGAACTTTTTAAAGGTCTGTGACCCGATCGACAGCATCACACCCCCCGATATTTTTCATTGTTGATGAGGTTTTGGTATCACATGATAGATACTATTTTTCTCATTGCTATCCTGAAATTTGACGCTCCAAGTCGATGTATTTCCGGAGAAATAATGAAGCACAGCGGCCTTTTGAGCCTACCACTTTGTAAATACTAAAAATTACTTTGGGTTTCTGGACAGGGAATTAATTGCGAATCATTAGTCTCCTCAACAGCTACTTTGGTTTTGCGTCATTCACATTCTGTGAAAGAAGCGTACTACACTAAGTGCTGTGGAGACGGCGTGCCGTATATAGTTTTAACAAATTCCTTGACGATCTCAGTGGGCTAAATGGCTCAATTGGTTAGCACATTATGTTTTTGCCTGGAAGGTACCCGGTTCAAAATCCGGTGGTGGAAGTTTTTTTTTTCCTCTCCATTTTTAACCCAAACTTTTTTATATTCATTTGAAATGTACATGTTGCAAGGGGAAATATATTTTGTTTCCTTTTTTTTTGAAACGGTACAAACAAGAGTTAAAAACAAATATTTTTTGTTCAATACGGGCCGGGCATTGCAACATTGTCGTCAGGTCTTGTTGCTTGCCTGCCCAGAATGCAATTCACGCATACCAAGGTATTGGATTGCAAATTTGGCTATTTATTCACATTTACACTTAAAATGCTCTCGTTTTTTCACAAAGCAGCATAAAGAAGGCGATATTTGATATTATTATGTAATTTTAAAGACAATCCATATCCAAAACCAATAGGGTTACCCCCCCCCCTTTTAAAGTTCAGTTATCCCAATAAAATTTGACAAAAAGGTCACAAATGGGCTAAAAAGTACAAACAAGCATCCCACAGCAATGGAGGTAAGAGGGGGCAAGTATTCTCATGGGGGGGGGGGGCAGCTGCACCCTTTGCCCTCCCTTGGTTACGCCACTGGGTATCATACTGCTGACAAGGCTGACATTTCAAAATATACTTTTGCACAGAGCAAGTGTACAAAAAACAAGCAAATTAGCTGAAAAGAGGAACTTTTTACTAAATGTAGGCCGGGCAACCCAACCCAGTAACCTTACACGTAGTCAATATGCCAATGCAGATCAATTCAGCTTTGTATTTTAACCGTTAGTCAAATAAAAGAAAACAAATACAGTTCTGGAGTTAATATTGGTAATTTTCCAACTCTTAACAGATTTAGTATGAGATGTAGGCCTATTGTTTAGTAATATAGCACACACTCAGACAGTTTGTATTTGTAGCTATTTGTGTTATGAAGCATTTTGAATATCTTGGCTGACACCTCCAGATTTAATTTAGGCAAAAAAAAAACCAGAAAGGTTTGTCTCAAAGCTCATAGGTAGTTTGAAAACAAATGCGAACTCGATTTTTTTTTTTTTATTATTCCCAACTTGGTATTTTTATGGTGTTTTGAGAAAAAAATCTGATTTTCACCTAAATTTTTCCAGAATTTTTTTTTTTTCAAAATAAAAAAAATTCTACATTTCTTTTTTTTTCAAGAGTTCAATACGTAAGATCCCAAGACCCGCCACCCAAGACTTATTGCACAGGGTTTAATTTTCCCCCATGTGCATGATTTTTCTTGAACAGGGGTGATAACAACAACATTCGTTCTGGCCTATTATTTATCATAACTCAAGAACTGCAAAACTGCAATGGAAAAATAAATGTAACCAGTAACCAGTGGCTCCATGACTCATTCCTATAAGATCAATGTATTATCCTGCAGGAATAAGCAAAATTACCAACAAATATGACCTGAAGATAAGTGGGCAGGAAATTGGATACAAGAATCATAATCTATGACGACTGCGGACAATTTTCGCTGATATTTCTCAAAATAGCCTCAGGGCAGATATTTGTCAATGGCAAAAACATAAACTATAAAAGAGATTCAGACTATCCACAAAGTCCCAGCATCATCCATTAACAGTGGCGTAACTAGGAGGCAATGGGGGACGTGCCCCAGGCGTTACCACTCTAAGGGGGGCGCCAAATCGGCCTCACTTAAAAAAATATGCCGATGCCATTCCCACACCCCCGCGTCTAAGATATTCTTGGGTGGGGGGTAGGGGCACCAATTTTGTTTCTTGCCCCAGGCGCTACCAACCCAAGTTACGCCACTGGCCGTTACTGAGGGCCAATCATGCCAAGAAAACTACTTGTACAAAGACTAAGACACATAACACTCTGTTGCATAGCATGCAGGCACGCAACGCTGGCATGATTTGTTAGACATATGCACGATCAAATAATTGACCCTCATGTATATGTGAGAATTCACAGCATACAAAGCATAGGACTTTGCCTGTTTGTGGATAGTTTGTATCTCTTTAGTTTATGGGCAAAAAAGACCCACAATGGCTACTTTGGTAGAATCTGTTGGGAAAAGTACTTTGAGCCTCAGTTGGAGGATTTCTTACCTGCATTACATACCAGCAGTAGCAGTATCAAAGAAAACGTCTGCATGCGTCGAGTCTCCATCTGCAAGGAGGTAGAGTATAGAATTTATTTCTATGGTTATAATCATAAAATGAACAGCTCAATGATATGTAAAAAAACCTGGATCATCTGTAAACGTAATATGAGCTATTTCACCAGCTTATTTTTAAATTCACAGTTGTGACTCGCTCTGACAAAACCAGGAACAAGTCACATTTTTAACATGTCATGATTTGAATAAAAAAATTGTGAGCACTAGAAAATAAGCTTTAAAATGATACCAAAATTATATAAGTGGAATTTTAGGCACAACATGAAAGTGCCCTCCTGTAAAATTCCCACCAGCAAATAGGAGCATGGAACCTTAATTTTTGTTGGGATTGCAGAGGAGCGAGCTCTTTATTTGCACATAAAATTTACCCCAAGACAAAGGAGTCTAAGTCCACTATATTATTATTATATATTAGGCAAATCTAACTAGAAATAGAAGTCCAATTTTAATGCGCTGCATGCTAGCCATAGGCTTCAACATAAAAAGTCTGAAGTTTTGAGATATTTTCTCATTATATCAAGAGCTAACTCAAGAGCCTGCAAACCAAAATTAAGCTTGTTTGTACTCATGTTAATGTCTTTTGATTCCAAATATGGTCATAAAATTTTTTGAATTACCAAAAAATTAAACTGTCGTCTGCAAGCGGCATCCACGTGAAGAGAGTGAATATTGTTTGCAATTTGGCCCAAAACATACAATTTAGCATGTTTTCTTACAACTGTAGTCTCCAAATTCTAAGACTTGGTACAAGTCTAAGCATTCAAAATCTGTATTGACTAAGAATTAGCTCATAATTTTAATATTTTGTGTTATTTTTGATTATTGTTTGTGAAAAAGATGTGTTTTCCAAAAATAAGATGCATAACTTGCAATATTAGTCTTTGTATAAGAACAGTATTTTGGCTTGATTGCCATACATAAAATGCCTTAAAACCCCATATTTTGGTCCATATTTAAAAAAATTGATATAAATTTATATTAAAATTTCACTTTCATTGCCAATTTATAGTAGGCCTACTAATTAAGAGTTCGGATAGCAACATTTGCACAGTATTTTTTCTGGGACATGAGAGCACATCAGACATATCAAATTGCATTCTGAATACGAGGGATGTCCTTCTGATATCAAATAATTTAGATTTTTTTAAATCTGAGATATAATACAAATTTTATGGCAAATTATTACAATTTATTTTTTTGATATTTAACAGATCCCCTAAGTAAACTGTATAAATTTAATGGTATGTACTTAAAGTGTATGTAGCTGGGGGGAAAAGCCGACGATCATTTAAAAATTATGACCTTTCATATTGAAAATACACATTTTTTTCCTTAGGTCTTTTTTGGGAAAAAATGTATATCTTCAACAAAAATACACATTTTTTTCCTTCAGGTCTTTGGGAAAAAATGTGTATCTGCAATCTTTGTGAATTTGTCCTTAAATAAAAAAGGCTAATTTTCTATGTGGACCTTTTTATTCAGATTAGACTACGGCTTTGGTATTACCTTTTAATCACTTATGCAACATCTAATTATACTGTTAGTTAAAGGATTATTTTGTGATCCTAGCATCCATTTTTTGTGACATTTTTCAGTATCCACGAAAAAAGATTATTCCCAAAATTTCAGTTGATTCCGATTTTGCGTTTGCGAGTTATGCATGATTATGTGAATTACACTGCTCCATAGACAATGTGTTGTAATTTCGTTCTGGTATACCAGAACGAAATTCAAATTTCATGACAAAACGACATCTTTGCTAAACGAAATAATCTGCAAGAATTATTTTGTATATAAACATTATATACCAGAGGTTTCCAGTGATATAAAAATCTCAACTTTTTTGAGAAAAATGGGGGGATGATGCTGTGGATCACGAAATGCCCTTTTAAGTTTGTGAAAAGAATGCTCTTGATAGCACGAAATTTCTTTTGCATTAATGATGTAGTTAATGACTGATATGATTTTGCTGTCGTGCAAATGACAAAATTAATGCACTTGCCCTTTATTCTCCCATCACAATTAAATTTAATAATGCACTCCACCATCGTGGTTGTGTCATTATTCTGGTGACAAAATAAAGGGCATGTACATAAACTCTAGCGTTCGTTAGCTATGTTCACATTGTCGGATGTATCCCCGGCGGAACTTGATTGCTGAAAGTTGCTAGGAGTAGCAGTAGGCACTGCCAGGAGTAGTGACAGTGTGATCGATGGTCAGCTATAAGTTCCGCCAGGCTAGGCGTACATCCAACGATTTAATCCTGACAAAAGTCAGGAGTATCAAGCTGGGTGTAACCTCCGCCAGGCGTAAGTTGCAATGTGAACGCTGCTATGCCTGGCACCCCGGTCTAAGTTTGACCTTTTTTTTGGTCAAAACTAAGAAACTACATATTGTGTGGTTGAAAAAGGTCACAAAAACACCAGGAGTGGAAACCGATGTTTACATACCAGAAGTGAATGCTTGATGGAACTGGTCAGGGTAGGTCTAGGGGTAGGCGTGGACACGTGATATGAATAGGGAAAATATTTGTGGAATTTTGATCAATGTTAGCGTAAGGGGTGATGAAATGATTATGTGTACCCCGGGTGGTGAATTCTCAAAATGGTCTGCCAAAATTGCTTGCCCCCCATTTGGCCGTGTCAAAAATCTTTGCCCCCCCTCCTTTTGACGTGCCAAAAACCTTTTCCCCCCCTTTTGATGTGCCAAAAAATCTTAAATTGTCTTATCATATAAGCGAGCGCAGCGAGCAGGAAAGTTTGCATATTTGAATGTATTCATTACATTTTCCAACACTCCTTGAATAAGTTCATCAGGATTGTTAGATATCAATTATTGGTCAATTATGCTTTACAAATCCACTTGATTACTCAAGTTTTCAGAGGTTTCATCTACTTACGGAAGATGAAACGTCTAAAAACGTGAGTAATCAAGTGGATTTGTAAAGCATAATTTAGTCTATTGTTATTTCACTCCAGAAAATTGATTTCAATTCTATTCAAATTCAATTCTTTCTTTCTACACCTGGAGTCTTGCTATTCAATTCCGATTCAATCCACCTTGCTTTAGAACTAATTAAATTCGATTCCAATTCAATTTTTCAATTTCAAAATCATTTCATTTCAATTCCAATTCAATGCATTGAAATTAACAGCTAATTAATTTCAATTCAATTCTGAGCATTCATTTCAATTCCAATGCAGTTGCAGTTTGTGTTAATTGACCAAAGGCAGACTGCAAAAACTGTGTCTAGATATTGGACATTTTTTTGTCCCCGATTTGTAAACACATGTAAAATCTACACACAAATGTCAAACTTTAAAACATCAAGTGTTTTATATATATTTAAACACAAGGCATCAAATTACTAAACATGTTTAGCATTTAAACATGTTAACAAATCGAGGACAAGATGGTGTCTAGAATGGTGTTTAATATCTAGACATTGTTTTTGCAGTGCATGTTTTATATTTCACTACCAATTTTATAACAATTATATAATTATATATAACAATTGAGTCAGCCCCCTATAATTCACCACCCCGGGGTACACATAATTATTGCACCACCCTTAAGGGTAGACGAGGTATTGTTGGTCAAAGCAACCTAAAAATTGATTTTCATTATCTAGATCAATATATTATTGAAAGACAACACCTTGATGTTTTGCAAAAGTTCATTCTACAAATCGTATACTTTGCAAACTTGCTTAATTTATTGTTGTAAATGAGTTATGTACATTTTACAAAAGTGTTGTTGTTTCAGCCCTCTTTACAACGTAACTAAAGAACCGCAGCACCTATAAAAGTATATCCGTGATATTTTCATTCTTCTACACACTCGCTATGAATTGAGCAATGCACTTTTTGCCAAAGCTCACTGCCATTCGTAAGATGTTGTGAACTACCAAATCACAACAGTTTAAAATAATTAATAACCTTAAGTTTACGCTAGGTGTAACTCAAACTGGGAACATGACTTCTATCTATCATGCCTTTGGCAATTCGCTGTTGTAGTGCACATTAGAATATGACTGTTGCTAGGTCAACAGGCTCACGCTTTTTTTGTTATGAACCACTGATCGAAATGATCACAACATAAAGCATATGGCATATCAAAATTCGGAACAGGTGTATGAGCCCAGGCTTGAACCAGTAACCAATGGTTACTAACGCATGATGCATTCATGTCTACAGTAGAATTCACCACGACCTTCGCAGGACTTAAACCCCATTAAAAGCTATTAAACCAAGATAACACTCATTGAAAACAGCTCAACTGATTAAATCAGATCTTCTCTGGTTGTACACATGTTTCTGTTTTACCTGTGCAGTATCGCAATGAGCTGGTATTATAGTTTCAGTTGGGTAACCGATTATAAAGAAAACGTGAGGTAACAATGGTACGTGGGCCTTTGTTCACGAAATGAGACAATACTCTGCTTATTGTTAACCAGCATTCTTGAAAATAAGCAACATAATGATTGTTGACTTAACACAGTTTGGAAATAATTTCTTCATATTTTTTGGTGTTATCTGCCGTTTACATATCCTTCCTAAAACACAAAAGTGCGAATACTTCCAAACACCTAAATTAGCTAAAAATTTAGGACATGTTACAAACTATATTTTCTAGAATTTCAGAGAATACTTTAAATGTAGCTTGTACCGGTTTTTTGTGGCATCTTTTAGAAGTGAGCGGTCCGTTACCAATATTTTCGGTCAAATCTCCATTCAATTAACATGGGGAATTGGCTAGCTATGCCTTGCCCTCACTCATATTTTACCAAAGTGCGAATATTTCTGAACATCTAACCTAGCTGTAATTTTAGGTAATGTTAGAGAAATATATTTGCCAGAAGTTTGGAGAATACTTTAAATATTGGCAGGTTATTTTTCACACAGTGATGTTAACTAGACAAATGCCTATACTTCTAACATACACTATTTGTAAAGGTCGCGCATCAATGGTGAGAACCCTGTGTATTGTGTATAGGAAAACGGACAGTAACTCCCGGTGGGTTCAGTTTGTATTTAAAGGTAGGACGTATGACCGTTCCAGGATTTGAAAATGACCCCTATTTCATGGGGAATCAAGGACATTTGCAGCAATTTTACCCCCTATTTTGCGCGAAATCAAGGAAAATTTTCCCCCAAATACTTCCCCTATTTTTATCATTTTGAGGACGCATTTTCATTTCACCCCTTATCACGAGGAATCGAGGAAATTTTTCCGAAATAAATACCCCTATTTTTACCATTATCAAGGACGCTTTTGAATGTCCCCTCTATTTCACGGGGAAATGAGGACAATTTT
The DNA here is from genome assembly GCF_039555335.1 of Amphiura filiformis. Lineage (NCBI taxonomy): Eukaryota > Metazoa > Echinodermata > Ophiuroidea > Amphilepidida > Amphiuridae > Amphiura > Amphiura filiformis. Next base: position 44,622,964 of record NC_092640.1, on the reverse strand, counting down.
ATACCCTATCAATTTTTGTGTGGAACTTCTAAAAAAATGGACAGAAAAAATACAAAAAACGTAGCGGTAAAACGCGGACAAAAGTCCTAGAAATACGCCCTATTTTTCATTTCAAGGACAATATTGCTCCACCCCTAATTTGGACAATCACGAACAATTTTGTCCTCGAAAATTCCGCGGACATTTCTTGAAAAGTACCCCTAATTGGAACCATCATGCGTACACGTCGTCAGTGAAGACTGAACCCACCGGGCAGTAACTGCAGTATGGTGCACTTCAGCAGCGAATTGTGTGAAGTAACACAACACAATCATATTCAGTCATAAAACCTGCTGTTAAACAATTATACCTTTGGCAATGCAGTAACAATCAATAAGGACACAAAAAGACTGAAAACGTGATGTTTTTTGCAACCATTTGTTGACTTTAAAATCATGATGTGCAAAAAATTTTAGACCAACTTTGAGAAACTTGCACCAAAAATGATTCTTTTATTTTTTTTTTTAATTAAGCATTTTTCAAATGAATAATTTTTGTTACATGGTCCGAAAAATTTTGGGCTTACTAAACGTTGTTTTGGATTTTCTCCAAAAATTTTTGCCTAAATGTGGCCTTGCAGATGAATTCCGCAAGTCTTTGCCATAGACCAATATAATTTAGTGGTAGTGACATTCGCCTGGAAGAAAAAGCCATTATTTCCACAACTATTATGTGGCTTTATATTTTATTATTCGTCCTCATTTTCAAAGTCTAGTCCTGGGAGTCCAGCCAACAGGAACACAAAAATACAGGATTATCTAAAATGTCTGTCCCAAATTGACTATCAAACCACTGAAAAGGTTTTTTTCTCTTGCCCTAAATCATGCCATATCTGCAATTGAATAATTTATATAGGCAATAAATGCTGAAAGTCTACATGTGACAAAAAAGTGAAATAAATGTAAAGGTTAAAGGAGCCAAATATTGATTTAACAGTTCAGAATGCAGCAGTAATACAATGCAGTCCACAAAATTAAAATTAAAAATCAACATTGCATGAGAATGAACAAGGAAGTTGCGTGTTAGCAAGAATTGTGAATTGTGGTGACTAAAATAGAGGCGTGTTCTTTTTTGGAAATAAATGTTCAGAGTACTTTTATTTTGCAGACTTTTGCCATGAAATTAAGTCAAAGTGTTTTTAATGTGTTCTAATGTATTATACTGTCTAGCTGCCCTCTAATTTGTATATATTTGCATAATTAATGAGCTAATTTGCATAAATCATTAAATTATCATACTATTTTTTAATAGCTTAACTGAATAACAGATGGGTTGGAACAACTATAGTCTCATTACAGTTTTTAAATGCCTGATTGGTATTGCACCTGAATAGGCTATATTATACAAATTCTTTACCTCAAAGTTCCCACGCACATTTTATTTTAGAGTCATATTTTTTTATTTCCTTTTTTTTCAACTAAAAGACAAAAAATGAAACTCAATGAAAAAATTCTCAAAGACCCTTAAAGGTTGACGTTCGGTATGTTAGCGCTGCAGAGGGGTGTGTGAGGAGGCAGTGGCATACACAGGTTTTCAAAAGTGGGAGGGGCATGGGTTAGAGAATGTTGATAATTTGTTTTTCACCAGGGTGCTCAAGTATCAAAAAAGCTGTCTGAGGACCTAGGATGTGCCCCCTTCAAAGTTCAATTTGTTTTCAAAATGTAATTCCAAATGATGCCATCCATTTAGTGCAACATTTTTGCATCACATATTATTGATTATTTTCAGGGGGGGAACCTACTCAAAATGGTAGGTACATATGTGCCGCCAATATGGGTTGCATTTTTACCCTCTCACTTTAACGGTGGGTCATTTTTTATTTACTATAAAGATGGTTCTTTTTTTTGTCAATGAAACTATGAAAGTGGGTCATATCTAGCCTAGCACTACTATAATAATGGTTCTCATTTGTAGCCAAACTATAACACTATGGGTCAATTTCTTCTTTTTTCATGTTTTCTGCAGGGGCGTAGCAAGCGGGGGACAGGGTGGACGAGGTCCATGGGCCCGAGGGTTCAGCGGCCCGAGCACAAAAGCGAAAATCAAATAAGGATGGGATGGGGATGGGCACGGGTCCAGGCCCCAAAAATTGCCCTATGCATCTTTCTTTTAACCCCAATAACAGAATATTTTTTGGGCAAAATTGTACAATTTTCGGTGCTTCGCACACATTCAAATAGTAAAATTCATGTTGATCTGGGGCTAAAATAGTCTGAATTTTGTGTGTGCTTTGTTAGTCCCCCTCTATATTATTTAATTTTTCTCTATTTCATTTTACTTTGTTTCACTTATTTTTGTCTCTGAATTGTTACAATATTAGGCAAAAAGTTTGTTTCCTGTAGCGCACGCATTAGCTTTTTGACAGCTTATTTTGCGCATTAGAATTTTGTTTTTTCATTTACAAAGAAAAAAATCACAAAACCGGAAAAAAATCACAAAAAATAATATAAAACACTACTGGAGCAAACTTTTACACATAGTGAAAATCTACTGCAGAAAACATTACACATTTTTTTAAATACTTTTTAATCTGCATGTTGACAGGGGATCATAAATATTCTTGAATATGAAGAAATATGATTTTTTTTGTGTGTCAGAGAGTCCCACTGTAAATTTCCATTCCAATTTGCAGCAAAAAAGGTGTTTTTTTTATTTGAAGACATGGATTATTGAAGAAAAAAAAAATTTGACTGCTACAGGAAACAAATATGTGTTTTTTTTTGCCTTATAACAAAATGTATTGTATCATACCTTGTACTTTGTATGTACCAGGGTCACTGGGAAGCAATGTCTAATTGTACTAAAGGGGTACCATGTATAACAAAAAGCCCAAATAAATAAATAAATAAATAAATAAATAAATAAATAAATAAATAAATAAATAAATAAATAAATAAATAAATAAATAAATAAATAAATAAATAAATAAATAAATAAATAAATAAATAAATTAATTAATTAATTAATTAATTAATTAATTAATTAATTAATTAATTAATTAATTAATTAATTAATTAATTAATTAATTAAATAAATAAATAAATATAGATAAACAATAAGTCCAAGGTCCTACATTTAAGAAATGTACACATCTCCCAAAACTCAGGAGGGGGCACTTAACTTTTGAAGTGACATGTACTATGCCTGCCAATAGGGCCCCTTGTCGTAAGTTGAATATACTGATGACCCCCTTTTGTTAAATTCTACCTGATGACCCCTTTCTTTAGGTTCACCTACTCAATGAATTTTATCATCAAAATGCTATGCAACAATTTTTTTTCTTCAAAATTTTATACCAAATGACCTTCTTTTTTCTCAATTTATACCCAAAGACCCCTTTTTTTCATTGGTTTCTACACACATTTTTAAACAGCATTTATAGGTGATAGGCTTTTTTTCATGACTTTGTAAAAAACACCATGTCTATTGAAAAATAATTCGAATTTTGCCTCGGTGGGCCATGTCACTGCATAAAAGACATCATGTAAAATGCAACTTCAACAATGAGTCCATAACCATAAAATTTGGCAATGAAATGGAAAAAGAGCCGGATATCAAAAGTATTCTGTTTTACTCAGAATTTCAGAGAAATAGAAAACTAACCTTTTTAAATTAAAAAATATTATCCTGTTATGCCGAATGAAATGTAACAAAATCCTGATTCTTTTGTTGGACACAACTGACATTTAAAAAAAATTATATTTGGTCAATCATTTGGTATAAAGGGTGTGTGTTGTTGTTTCATTTGTATGCTAGGACAATAAAACCCAAAGACTTAACCTGGTTTCAGTCTACACTCTACAGTGGTCTATGTATAGTCTTATTTTGAGCAAACACATTTTCTATTTTGTTTTGTTCAAAAAAGGGTACAAATTAAGCACAAATACCTATAGCCTATGTAAACTCAAGTTTATGAATGCTTAGACTTATGCCAAGTCTTTGAATATCGTGACTGCAATGGTAATAAAATGTCCTGTTTTCACACAAAAATATTAAAATTTCACTCAACACAGAATGAATGGAAAATGTTTAATCCTAATAAATTTATATAGCTCTAGATAGAGCCGTGACAAAACACAGACCAGTCAAACATCAATAGCCAGTAGATATAGGGGAAAGCATATAGCTCACAGTGGCGTATCATGGCAGCTCCTACCCTGGGGGCTACAGAAAATGTAAATTTTGCTGCCCCCTGTAGCAACAGCAAAAGTGCTCAAAAAGTGGGGTGGATCCAAATATTTTTCTCAACAATTTGTTTAAATATTACAGAATTAGAGGTGTTACACCCCCCAATAACCCCACCGCCTTGAGCAATAGCCCTGCTGGCGACAAAAAAGGTATAGTACATTAGTTTTCCATAATTTTCTGCCCTTTATCATTAATAATTTTTCTTGCCACCCCTTCTGACCTGCATTTATTCTTTAATAATTCTTCTTGTCTTCATCTTCCGCCGCCCTTCGTTTTGGCCCCCCCCCCCCCATTGCTTTTACCCTCAGGGTGGGAGAGGGTGGCTCATGCCCTCAAAGCTCCACCCCAAATTATGTGCATGGTTCAGTGCTTAATAATTCTTGCTTCAGGTGCATATATATAGGTCCCAGGTTCGATTCCTGGTAGTGGAAACTTGATGGGATGTTGACCTGGAAAAGTCTAGATTTAATTGACAACATGCATCTGTAGATTAAATTTAAACTTACGGTCTCCCCGTTGGTGCATTTAGAGATGGGTATATGAACCATGAGAGGACGTTCAGCTGTCAGTCCCATGTTCAGCGATTTTGCAATTTTTAGATTTTCAGCAAATTTGGAGACCTAAGCCCATGTGCTGAAATCACGTAACATGTTCAATTTGAGACTACCGACGGACATGTTGATACTACGTTTTATTCCGTACAGTAGGTGTATTCTTAATAGAGGGCTAAACTACGGGCTGTATGCATTGTAATTTACAAAAAGTAACTTAGATTCGGAAGAGTAACCTCAGATCGTGTACTGTCTGTTAAATTATTCATGGGTTATTTTAAAACAATTCAGGAAAAAGTCACCCAAAAAGTACAGTATATCCAAATGAGGCAGATTTGTATTAAACTTATGTTCACGTCATAATCTATTAAAGATTAAAAAATGTACACATTTCTATATAGGCCTATTTAATATATTAATTCTGAAGTGACCATAAGTTACATATCTTCCCCCTTTGGATACAAAATGGTAACCACGAATGATATTACTTGGCTCTAGGTCAAGGAACTCTCCAAAACCATAAAAAAAAATCATTTTACCCCCCCAGCAGTACCACTTTTTTTACATTATTATGTTTTGATGGATCCAAGTGTGTTAAAATATTGGATCCAAAACATACTATAATGATAAAATTGGATGCTTTATGCCCAATATTTATTGGTCTCACTATGAGTTTTAAAATATGGGCTCAAGCGATCTAATCTTAAATCAAAATCAGCCCTTCCCCCTGGAAAAAAAGTCTGCTTTTTCAAAATCTGCACAAAAACATCCTGCGTACGGGCCTGTGATTTTGTGATTAACTTGTGTTTTTTAATACTATATGAGGCAAAATAAAAAACAAACCACAAAACAAAAATTACGGATCAGCCAATCCTGACTTTGGAGGTTTAAGAGCAATACAAACATTTGATCAATTACATGTAACGCTATATAAAAAAAAAATTGATTTACTCACCATATAATTGGTAGGTAGATCACTTTATGAAATCCAGAAGACATGCAGCGGTTGATAAGTCAGATTCAAGTTCAAAATCAAGTCCAAAACCAGCCGGCCAGCGGACACACCTGCTTCCTGGTAGCGTTTTCATCTACATAATGATGGGTGTAACGTGCAAAACAGAACATTAGTCCAATTCAACTTTTTGTTAACCTTTTATCAACCTTTTGAGAAATTATGTACAATATTAAGCCTTATTTTAGGCATACATGCACGTCTTAAACATATACTAGTTGAGTGGTTTTCAATACACAGTGATGAACCGATATGAGCGCTTGGTATGGTAGTGCATGGCAATGTGTCACCAAAATATAACCAATTGCCATTTTATTAATAATAGGGAAGTTGTATATCAATATAAAGGTTATGTGCTCCTTCACACTAACATACCTGGATTTTTTTCTCTCTTTCACCTTAAGTTGAGATACTTGGGTTTAAAAATGTATTTTATGATTTTTGACCAAATTTAATCAAAAAATGTCATTATCAAATTAGCTATAACTTCAAAAAATAAACACGAGTACATGTATAATTTTCATATTTGCTGTGGCGCGTACATGTCACATTGGACTATTCCACTTGAAATCCATTCCACACAGGGAGTGTGAATGGGGCTACCTGAATAGGTGAACTCCATTTGAAGTTTGCACTTCATGTGTGGGAGATTAAGGTCTTGTCTTCCACAGGGGGTGTATGGATTTCAACTGAAATAGCCCTAAACTACCGTATTTCCTTGAATAGTCCCTCCCCCTCAAATAAACACCCCAGCAGTTTTTGTGATGAAAATAATCCTTAAACTAACACCCCCCCCCCCTCTGAACAAAGGGCCCAATTGTACATGTTTTTGACTGCAATACTACAAATTTCACCCAAAAAGTTAATGAAAACAGTATGTAAAATCTCATAACAAGCTATAACATTTCCATATTTTTCAATGGCTGCGACTGGGTAGCCATCAGTCTGCTCGTAAACCCGGAAGTCATTGATCCTAAGTTCATATTTCATCATTACAGCATGAGCTTTAAAGCCATATTATAACAGTTGCTGAGGAGGATGCTCTCAATATTTTTCAAAATTCTGCTTTTTTACACAATTATACGGTGCTTTATTAAACCAACATACCCTGCAAAAATCAAGACCCTGGATACTGTAGTTTTGTCAAAATCTGTGATTTTAAATAAAAACGCAGGAACCGTCGTTTTATTATTACGATGGAAATATTAGTTGAACACATGTACGCAATGCTCATAACACAGTACATACATGGTGTGCGGGACGGTGATTTACACAACAAAGGATTGTACCGTAACACAACCGAAAGAGTCAATATCACTACAGGCACAAATTACTATTTTATCACAATTAAAATAGTAAATTAATTGGTTTCATAAATAATAACGATCAACCAAGCATCGATGATCGATCGAAATATGGAACTTATTTGTTTCTATTGCCTAATGTATCATGAAAACTAGATATTACAGCAACTACACTGATTATATCGCAAAAGATTAAGAAAGCAACACTTTGCCCCGGTATCCCCTACAATCAGTGGCGGCACCAGGAATTTTTTTCGGGGGCATGGGGGGGGCAAAGTGAATTTCAGGGGGCAAAATTTGCAAATTTTCCGCAAAATTGGAAATTTACGTGATTTTGGGGGTGGGGGGGGGGGCAAACTGGGGAGGCAAGAAAAATATTTGGGGGGCCGCCACTGCCTACAATGTAAGTCACATTGTAGGGGTGACTGGGATAAAGTGGACCCAAAATTTGTGTCCACCCCCAAACAGGATTACCAAGCAAGGCAAAATTTAGGTTTATAATCTTACCTTTAGGACTGCAACTAAATGACAAAGTTAATCAAAAACACAAATTTATTAAATGGTGTGAACTTAAAAAAATCATTCCGCTTTGCCCTAGGTTTTTGGGCCGGGGAATGTGAAACATGGAAAGAGGCATTACAGAAATGCACCCCTTCAGGTGTCTTCATTGTCATATATATATCACATCATTTATTGAGCGCTATATCAAAAATTACCACAGCGCTGTACAATAGCAAATAACATGGTTAAAAACACAATAATATAGAATTATACAGCAAAAATAAATATCACTTACATGTACAACAATAATTATTAAAAAGCAACACGATAAATCATCAATAGACCATAATAACATGATTAAAATACAATTTTAAAAACCCCAAAGCAAATATAATGATAAATAATTGTCAACACCACCTAGGGCCTACCTCCTGGTATATCAGTATACTATGGCCGGATACATTTGTATTGCATAGCTCTGAGTGGGGTCTGTTTTCAGCGTCCCACTTTGCCCCATCCACTGTGGACTATTGTCCACTTTGCCCCGGTCCACTTTGCCCCGGTCCACTTTGCCCCGGTCCACTTTGCCCCAACCACATGAGATATCTCCCAACATGCATCACTATCATGTATGCTAATGTATGCTAGCCCTGTTAACATGCATAGGGATGGCCCCTTCTGTCATAATATGGCTATCAAAGTAATTCCGCAAAAGCATAATGCTTCGGCAGTTATTGAATTATTGGTTTAAACATATGAAAGACAGACATTTTCTGTAAAAAGGCCCTACCTGACTCACTCGAACATTTGCTATCACAAACAATGCTGGATCCATGCTATCTTTTAAATACATGAGCTTGGAGATTGAGGGCAGCATATACATGGGGTTACTGGGGTGGTTTTTTTTGCACATGTGGTCCACTTTCACTTTGCCCTGGCAGAGCACCCGGCTTAGGCTAGCGCGTAGCGTCATAGCCCCCCTCCCCCACCCCTCCATCGATCTGAAATTGTTAAAAATCCCATAGGAAAATGGCCGAAAAACGGCTTGCCCCCCCCCCCTCAGACCCGGTGCCCCCAATCATGGTCGGTGCCCCCCCCCATTTACATTCACGGTAAGTCTTCTCTTGTGCAAGGAGGAAAGCCTTAGTGGTAGCTGCACAGTCATGATCGGATCAGCCAAAAAGGACAGCCAAAAAGGAGGGTCTAGGGAACTGATCGGCCGGTCAAAAAGGGGGGTCTTGGGAACTGATTGACCGACCAAAATGGGGGTCTTGGGAACTGATCGGCAGCGAAATCCGAAAAATCTCGGAAACTAAACCCGCAGGCCAAACCAGGGTTCAATTTTGTTGCGCGTTTTTGCCACAGATTTTTGAAGGAATCGATTTCACTTTAAACTGTGCATTAAATTATTAATCAGGAAAACCATTAATGCAAAAGAGGTCTGGTTTGGCCTATACGATGGAAACCTCAACAAAGCAAAACAGCATTGAAATCAAAAATGACTAGACCCTGTAGACCTACAATCTATGCTATTAGCCTACTAATAATTATAGCAGCAGCCCACCATAAAAACAAACCCACAATAATTATTTTTTTCAGTGCCGAAAAGAAAAACATTTGGACAACATTGAACTGCATGCCATGCTTAACATCGATGTGTGAGATGATTGAGTGAAGTGTGCAGAATTTGACAGCCATTCAACTCCCGATTTCACTAGACCAGTAGATCGTAAATTACCTTTTAATTCATTGTTTATGGAGAGCTGCAAGGATGTGTACATAATTATTTACGGTACTTTTCCTCATATTTGGCAAGTTTATTCCCAAAAGAGATCTCAAAATCATTTATTTCTAGCTAAATGTTCACCAGCTGGAACTAAAGCATCGCGGTCTGCAAGCACTCGGCAGTGCTGCAATGTTTATGAACAGTCAACCAGTGTTGCCACTCTAAAAGGAGCCCAAAATCCCGCCCAAAGTTCACTTTACAATGTGTTTCAATGGGGAAGAAATAATTGGAAAATTCCTTTGAAGTTTTGGGCTCGCAAAAGTAGCTTTTGGGTCTGCTTTTGGGCTTGAAATAGTAGGACAGTAAACACGCCTCTCAAGATGCCGATGAGAGCGGAAATCGATGATCTGAGGGTCTATGGAACTGCTAGAAAAATTTTGGGGCTTCAGCGGCGGGCAAACAATGAATTCAGAGGGTCTAAGGAACGGCCAGCGGCTCTGAAAAAGGGGGTCGTCGCCGCGCGCGGCACATACCCGTATAGCTGGGAAATGTGAGTGCCCCCCCCGGGGTTTGCCGTCGAAAAGTCTATAAAAACAAAACCAACATTTTATCCCAGGAATTCAGCAAATTACCCGATTACCGGACGAATATCGCTACTGACAGCCCGGATACCTATACACTTTTTACAGCTCGTAGCACCATCGTTGATCGTTGATTGGCCATATCATGCTGGAAACTTTTTTAGACCCGCCCCTTATAATAGTAGAGAGGCCACTTTGTGGTTACATAGGGCCACTCAACAGTTTTAGACAGAGAAATAATCATTAGAGTCTCCTACTAGTGGCGTAATTAGGGTTGGTAGCGCCCGGGGCAAGAAACAAAATTGGTGCCCCCCCCCCCCCCGAGAATATCTTAGACGCGGGCAATTCTTGAACAAATAAGGCATACCACAATTAATTTTGGTTACTAGAAGTTGATTATCGGTCTTAAAATGTTCTTTCAATTGATTTTGTGCTGAAATGCACGCGAAGCGCGCAAAAATTTAGACTTTCATCACTTGGATGGCCGCAGAATTGATCCTGAATTGATCAAATTTGCACCCCCCCAAGGGTGGCGCCGGGGCACATTGCCCCCCCTAGTTACGCCACTGGTACTAGTGCTCCCCAAAATCCCTGCGCCTGTATTCCCAAAATAGGCTGGTCTTACATGAGTGATGGGAGGGGGGAGGGGAGGGGGGCGCTCAAATCCATATCCCCAATACCTAGTGTGTACATACCGGGCACACACATGCATGGGCGCCTCTGTGCCGACCCACCCAGCTTTACCTGTTGAAAATTATACCAAGCAATATAGAGGGCGAAATTGTGCATTTTAGATGTTGCAGCCCAGACACCATGGCCTGTTGCAGCCCTGCAGCCCTGAGATGTTGCGTAGGTCTACATGGTCTATGCCTGATGTTGCCCTGGGATGTTGCAGGCTGCCTGTTGCAGTCTTAAGATGTTGTAGTCAGGGGGTTGGCATTTTCTTCGGAAGGAGAGTGGGGTCCCAAATTTACAAAAAGTCAGCGTCAATAAAATTGCGACCCCCTATTTTGACAACAAAATTTTTATCCCCCCCCCCCCCCACCACCACCGATTCACCTAGGCCTAGCCCTTAAACAGGCTGAAATTTTATTGAAATCAGTCTTTTTGAATAAAATAAACACATTATCTGTGGTCATCTTGTGACTCTCTAAATTTTGGTCATCAAAATTTTTATGACCCCCTATTTTTCTTCCAATAATGTATGGGACCCCCCCCCCCCCCTTCCGAAGAAAATGCCAGCCCCCTTAGCGTGATACGCTGCATGAACTAGTCTGTGCAGGCCTGGTCTGTGCCTGAAGTTTAGTATTGACTTAGGATTGTTTGCTTTGCAAGCAGCTGCCCCTGTGTGAGAAGTCTTGTCCTCCGGGGGGGGCACTTCAATATGAAATGGATATAGGTGTAGGGCTGGCACTTTCGCACTAAGGGGCATTCGGTGAGAGCAAAATGTACAAAATATGGGGTCATTGGGTGAGAACATGACCTTTTTTTAAAATGGTATCTTTCGTAAAAAAAATATGGGGTCTTTGGGTGGCAGCGATGCTGAAAAGGGGGTCTTAACAGCCCTACATACGCGTCACCTCCAAAGTTGGAGTGCCCCCCGGGCTTGTCCCACTGTGGACTTCAATGGATAATGAATTACATAATTACTGTCCTCAGTAGATATTGCAACAATGAATTGCATAATAACTATAGCAATAATGAATTACATTAATCACTGTCTTCTGTCATAATTAGATGTAGATAAATTACATAATTACTCACGTTCTTCGGCAGATAGCAAAAACAAGCTACTTTTAAAATAACTGTCTTCAGTAGATAGTATACTAATACGTTTTATAATTTTATGACCTCAAATGACCACTGACTCCCAAATGCCAAATGACCCCCAAGATCCAAGCCAGTGTGATTCCAAATGACACCATTCCACAAAGGTGACCGTAGTTGCCCAGAATTAATTCAGACTCGAAATGACATAATTACTGTGTTCCGTAGATAGCAATAGTAAATTATATAATTACTGACGTTCTTCGGAAGTTAAATAGTAACTGTCTTCAGTAAATAATAATAATAATTTCATAATAACTGTCTTCAGTTGATAGCAATTTAAATTACACAATTTCTTCAGAAGATATCTATAAGAAATTATATAATTACTATCTTCAGGAGATACTAAAACTATATGTTATAAATTCTGTTAGTACTACAACAACATTAAATTACATAATTGCTGTCTTCAGTAAATAGTAATAATAAAATAAACAATTTTGTCTCCAGAATAATATAGTAGTACTAAATTAGATAATCGTCAGTAGATAGCAAAAATATTAAATACTTCAGGAAATGTTACAATATTGCTGTCTTCAGTAGCTAGCAACAGGAAATATAGACTTCTCCGTAGTCCACTTATCTAATGTTTGGCTATTACTATTAAAACATAAAGCTTTGATTTGTATTATTTGTGTACAATTTACTGTTTGTTAGCTTCCCAAATAATATTTTTACTCCGGCTTTCGCGATGTAGTGGTAGATCCAAAATCAGAATTGTAAAGTGAGCCCTCATTATAATTACGCCAAATATGTTGCATTCAATACCACACGTATTACATTACAAACTTTTTATGACCATTTATTGAATACAATACTTTAATAGTGATAAACATCAGCATAATTTCGAATTAAACTATAAAATGCGTTCATTTTGATTAATAACATATTTTTGACGATCACAAACCGACTATGGCATAGTCTACAATAAATTTCATAATTACTAGTAATAAAATACACAATTACCATCATTACTGCATTTAGTTATATAACAAATTACATAATTATCATGATTATTGTCTTCATTCAGGAGATAGTTATAATAATTATATTTTTATGGCCCTAAATGTTTTTATATAAGGTCATTTATTTATTAACTATCCAATGATATAAGTTATTATGCAAGTTTATATTGCAATCTTTTTTGACATTGTGTTTTTATTGAAAAAAGGCAAACAACAGATACATGATTGGAAAAAATCTTGCAATCTACTAAAAGACAGTAATTTTGTAGTTGTGAAATCTATTATTACTACGTACTGAAGACAATATTTATTAATTTAATTATTACTATCTACTGAAAACAGTAATTATAATTTAACCCGTTTTACTACCTACCGAAAACGTAAGTAATTACCGGTATGAAATTTATTATTGCTATCTACTGAAGACAGTAATTATTATTATCTACTGAGGACAGCAATTATGATGCAATTTATTATTGCTATATATACTGAAGACAGTAATCATGTCATTAAGGGATGGGGTATGAACGCTTGGACAGTATGTATTGTGTGCCATTAGAGCACATCAGACATATCGAATTGCATTATGAATACGAAGAATGTCCTTCTGATATCAAATAATTTAGATTTTTTTAAATTTGCAATGTAATACACATTTTGTGGCAAATCATTAAAAATTGATATTTTTGATATTTAACAGTACTCGAAGTAAACTTTATAAAGCTGATGATTTATACTTAAAGTGTATGTAGGTGGGATGAAAAGCCGACGATCAATTGAAAATTTTGACCTTTCCAAAACACACACAAAAAAAAAAGAGGTCTTTTTGGGAAAATGTGAAAAATATCAAATTTTAATAATTTGTCATAAAATTTTTATTATATCGTGAATTTAAAAAAATGAAAATTATTCGATATCAGAAAGACATTCTTCGTATTCAGAATGCAATTCAATATGTCTGATGTGCTCTCATGTCCCACAAAAATACTGTCGAAACGCTCAAAACGCTCATTCCAGATCCCTTAAAGAGTCTGAATTCATAGAGTCTGTGCACCTTCTTGAATTTGGGGTCAGGGGTCATTCGGGATTGAGAGGAATCATTTTGGGTTAAAAGGACATTTTAGGGTAATGTTTAGGGACCGCTTTGGGTCATCCGAGGGCACTTTGAATTGGGTCAATTTTATTGTGGGCACTTTGTGGAGATGGGTCATTTGGAGTCACTCTGGCATCAGGATGACCTTGATTTCAGTGGTCACTTTGGAGCTAATGAATCGGGTCATTTTGGAGTCAGTGTTCATCATATGGGGTTTTCTACCAAGTCTACTGAAGACAGTATTATGTAATTGCTTATTGCTATCTACTGACGAGTGTAATGCAATTTTATATTGCTATGTAATTATGTAATTGTAGTTCATTATTACTATCTATACTGAAGACATAAATTGTAAAATTTATTAGTAGTATCTACTGAAGACAGTGATTGGTTTTGCTATATAGTATCTGCCGGAGAATGTAATAATATGCTGTCTACTGAAGACAGTAATCATTTAATTTATTATTACTATTTGTTTGGTGGTTCTGAATTTATTTTGGATCACTATTCGTTGTAGAAGTGACGTAATAATCAGATTAACTATTATAGCAATAGGGTAAAACAATCGTTGAATATCGACCTGCACTACAAGCAGGTTGCATGCACTCATCACTTGTGTATGTCAGCAATCATAGATTGAATGAATACAATACAGCTCTTTTCAAAGATACTAATCTTACAGGTGCGAGTGAAGGTGTCATCCGGGTTACCCTTTACGCCTGCATGGACACCAAATAACCAAGCAGCAGTGCAGGCCTGGTGCAGGCTGTGCAGCCTAATTGACCTCTACCTCTATTCAATTGCTCGTCCCTGTTTCGTAATGGTTCATCCATTCATTCAGAGAAAAACCATAAACCCGTATTCACAGTCAGCGCTATAGTGTTCCACTTGCTTGGGAAACGGGCATATCAGTCAATACACACTTTAGATGCACGGAGACGTGTGATCGTTCGCAATTCGCTGGGAATTTCACTCAACATAGGAATTATTTTGGCTTATATTCTCTCCTGTGACTACCTATCTTTCTGGAGGACTTTTATATACAACTACCGGGATATATATACAAGACAACCGTGAACCACAGTGCTGATTCTACTCTAATATTTATTTTCACTTCAATGTGAATCAAATCCCATGTGTGATTGAAGAAGCGTGTTTGGAAATCCTACGGCCTCAACTAGTAGATTTGGAGTATATATAGTGCGATATCCATTCGTCTTATACAATCCCACACACTTACTGCTCATCTAACTAAAACAGTGCCGCTGTTATTCATTCGGATATACCGATTGGATCTATTTATCAGTGATATTTAATTATTGTGATCAAAACCGATATGGAGAATGGCAAAAAGTCGACACAAGCGTCACCAACGGATGAGCGAAAAACAACTTCAAGTTCTCGTGGAGGAATAGCAGGTGGGTCGGGACCAGGTACCCCTATGTTGGATAAGTCGACTCAAGTCAGCATGTTACTTCGACAGGATTCAATGGCACGTCGATTTGTGCCTCCACTAAGGTCAGTCATTATGTAATTTATTTAGGGATTGTATAATAAACTGTCATGGAAAGTGAACCATTTTGACATTACAGGAACCTACAGGTGTCAACAGCAATAGCGTTATTCACAGACCGCATGCATATTTAAAGGCCCTTTCAGTGATTTCACAGGAACATTAAAAAAAATGGAAATTTGTCAGATTTGCTTAGAAATAAAGAATAAGTCTACAGAATTTCATTAAACCACTTTTCCCCTGAATACATCGACAAATTAGTCTAAAAACAGAAGTTTTAGAAAGGTTTTCTACTTCAACTCAGATCGACTCGAGAAAATCGAGATTTTCGTACAGTGCATCACCAATCGACTGGAAAAACTTCCTAGTCCAGTGTTTCTAACACGGGGAAGTAGAGTCTAAATTGATTTAAAACAGGCGCTTAATTTTGTAGTAGAAAACAAAATCAGCAATTAAAGGTCACCGAGGCAAACTAACGGTCAATTCAAATATGAAAAACAGTTAAAAGCTGTTAAAATTGTGTATTTTGTTTAAAAGAGTAGCTACTGATGTAATAAGTAGTAGAAACAATACATAGCAGCGTGTTAGCACGTGGAGAGTGAGCTTCTTTCGATCTCGAGTCGGACTTTTGTACTGTCAGTATCAAAAGTCCAGAATCATGCAAATGCTTTATTTTGTCTAAAATACACGGCTTTCGACCGAACCACTAGCAGGCTATGTTAGCACATCTATGCCAATTACAAAGGTACCAAAATCTGAATTTTGATGATTTTTACGATCGTCCGGATGAGCAAATCACTGAATGGGCCTTTAAGCTTATTAAGTATCGAAACAGATTCAAGGTTGTGTGCAAAGGTGGATCAGGGGAGGGAGGTACTTCAGCCCACCCCCATTTTTACCCCCCCCCCCAATAAAAAAAGAAAGACACATGTTTTTAGGCAATATTGGGTATTGCCCTTGTGCCCCTAGGACGCTACGTCACTGAATTTTTCTACTCCCAAGGGAGAAGTACCCCCCATAGGCTACCCCATAATAGCCAATACAGTCGATTGTGACCCCTTCAAAAACCTGGATCTGCTGCTGGTAAACATGGACAGACTGCACTCAGTATGTGTAGTCAGTGGCGTAGTGTGGGTCATCATATTGGGGGGGACACCGACCATGATTGGGGGCCACTGGGTCTGATTGGGGGGGCACAGGCCATTTTTTGCAATTTTTCTATGGATTTTTCTCAATTTTGCAATCGATAGGGGGCACCCTGTGCCCCTATGACGCTATGCCACTGTAATGCACTATTCATGTACTCTACACTCCCCTACCCCTACCTTATTACGTGCATCATAAAATTAAAGAGTCCTTACAGTTTTTATCAGACCCTTCGGTCACTTTCAACTGGTGATTTAAGGATCCAAAATGGTCAAAATCATAAAATAAGGAGTCCCTGGACTCACAGACTTCTTATAGACGAATCCAATGAGCCAAGTCATGGTCAGGATTTGGTCGGCCATTTTTGGGTCCCGCAGCACCTAACTGGTGTTGTGACTGCCCAATTGGGTGGATTAAAGCCGCTTAAAATTCGATGTTAGATTCGTTTGTGTTGTAAACTGTCATCATTCTTTTGTCTACGTGTAACACGGGTGATATAATGCAGTTTAAAATACCCTTCAAGGCCGCATCATTTCACATTTTAGGTGAGATAGGTGGGTCCCCGTCGCGGCTATGGCTGCTATTGAAAATGCATGAAAATGCGCGAAATTAGATTAGTCTATTATGCGACCCCTGCTTTGACACCACTAGCCCTATCATCAAAACACTGCACACAACCCTGAAATGCTCCAACTTCTTACTCCCAATATCAACTTGCAATTCCCACCCCCTCATTTCCCCATCAGATAAGTACGGAAGCGTAAATCAGTATAAGAATCATCGATTAAAAATAAAAAAATTAAAAAATCTGTAAATCTTCCAAATCGCCATTGGCCAATGACACTAATAATTTCACTGGAATATTTGACCAGTTCCAAAGTTAAGTATTTCGCATTTATAAATGGACCCCTTAAATATTGGTTTTGCAGGTACCAAAAATACAAGAAAAATTAAATTAGACCATTTTGATTTTTTGTGCTCGCGCTACCCCTGGGTCAAAGAAGGGTGATGCATCTGATTCAGTAACTATTACTTGGGCTCCAGCTTATTTGATGCAGGTTAATCTTTTGAGATAACTTTTTTTAAATCAAAATTGTAAAAAACAAAACTGTCACATAGAGTGAACCATTTTAACATGAGCAAGAAACTACATGAACAAGAGAGACTATGGGTGTCGTTAGCAAATTCTTAATACATGTTTAGTGTTATTCACAGCCCGCATGTATATTTTTAAAAGCTTAAAGCAATGAAGATACGGGTAGGGGATACTCACATATATAAGGTATACAGGGATGTGCTGACAATGGTTCACTTTTTGGTTAAAAAATACCTATCAACAAAAATTCAACATGGGTCCCGATTTGAGAAAAAATTGTCAAAAACTGTCAAATCAGCTGTTTTTTAGGTTAAAAATAGTTAAAACATTTCGTTTTCCATTCCGGAGACCTCCATTTGAAATTCCTAAACCCTTTTAATTAAATTTCCATTCAATGCTTGAGCTCCAAGTGCTTATTTATGAGAAATATTTAGAAATATTTGCCAAAAGGGCACTGAACCATTTTTAGTTCTGGAACCCATGTCCCCAAACTCTGGTCAGGAGCATGCAATCGTATAAAAGTTTTAACAAATTTGATTTTTCAAATAATTATATCGAGTCACCTCTTATATTTTACTTCTGTAATGCATATTGAATACAGCGAATAGCGAATGACATTGTTCATGGGCATGCCACATCCTATCACACTGCATTGCCAAAGAGAATGTTTGATGCTTGCAATATTGCCAGCTTTTATCTTTGTTGTACATGGATCAAGTGATATAGGGCATACCAGGCATGTAGCAGACATAATACATTTTATGACAAAGCTGTTACTTTGTTACTGAAAATTTTAAGATTTAAATGTAAATGACATGCAAACATGAAGGGCTTTGACAGGGTATACCACTGCTTTTAAATAGGCCATAATGAACTCTTCCAGTTAAAATACATACACCCACTATGGAAGACATGACTTTAAATCTCCTACACAGGGGGTGTTAATTTCAAATGGAGTCGCCTATTCAGGTAACCCTAATTGAAAGTCACACTCCCTGTGTGAAAGATTTAAGTAATGTCTTCCATAGGGGTGTATGTATTTAAACTCGAATGGCCTAAATGCATTGTTAATGAAATCTACTGAAGATAGCATACTGATCCACATTCTATGACACTTCATGTGTAGATCTCGGGCAAGTTGCAACAGTTTTAATTTAATTCTATTTCATAGTATAATTTCTATTTTATAGTATTTCTATTTCATAGTATTTCCTATGGATACCTGAATAGCTGTAGTGAGATGAAATATTTGCTAGTATGAACATTTTGTGAATCCTTGCCATAAACACAAATATTTTATGCTTTTTACAGTAGTGTATAATGTACTTTCCGTCCCTGGATTGAAATATTGGATTTTGCCATTGACAAATTTGTAGGAGGCAATCATCATCACAAACTTGCACAGCTGTACAGACTGCTAAAACAAATGATATTGCTGATATCCTAATACATCCCTAGCATTCCTAGTTGCATACTTAGGCTAAAAAGTGATGTTCCTGTAGGCCATGCACATTTGGTTTTTGGGAGTAATTTACCGCTATTTGCTTTTTAATTTCAGAAATCACATTTGCAAGCAAATAAATGACCCTCATACATTTTCTTCAGTGGCGTAGCCAGAATTTTGGAACCGAGGGGGCACAACTTGTAAATGTACTGACGGAAAAAAATTTTGTGACGGAAGTTGTGATTTGTTGACCCAAAATTTTTTGGCATGGTTTAAAAAAGTGAAGAGAAAAAAAGAAAAGAAAAAGGATTATAGGCGGTACCATCATAAAAACACAACATTTTTATGTAAAATTCAATTTCAAGCCCAAAAGGGACTTGACTACAACTCCTATACGATGGAAGAATGGGTTAACTTGTGTGTAAAAATATCATTCATTATTATTACCACAGTTGAGAAGTTCCAATACAAGCAATGTCATGTTAGTTTCAGTTTGTATGGCTTTATTGAAGATACCATAAAGTCACATTCTCAACTCCATCCTGATGAGTTTGTGTTTTTTTAGGCAATGAATAAATGTACCTGTTCTACGGGCCCAATCGACCCAGATTTTGGATTTTGATGATATTTGTTTTATTGCATACTGCAGTTAAGCGAGCTTCAGACTCCGTATTGTACGTACAATATTGTATGTACAATACTTTTCGTGACGTCAAAAAGTATTACATGTGCAATAAATATACGTGCCACGACTAGTTGAATCAGATTAAATAACGGCGCTATAACCCTGACGGTTCATTGTTTGCTAAATCAGCGAGGACACCAGAAAATCTATGCAAGATAAATTTCTACTGCTGCTGATGAAAAATCCTAGAGTGCGTTTTGAGGTTTTTTCTGCACTTTACCAGTAGGCCTAATAAATTCATAAAAAAATAAAAATCAAATAAAGATTTAGGGCGAATGCTTTTACTCACTGCTCAGCTGATCCACATTCCCAGGAAACTAAATACCGATGCTCCTTAGTTTTTCCCTGACTTTCCAGACATAATTATGAGTAAACATCAAATTTAATGTTTACAAAACAATCAAATATATATACATTCGTTTGCATTTTGTACATAAATATTAATATTAATAATGTACAAACATTAAAAAAAAGGGGCCTAAGAGTATGTCTATCTTTAATCATATACTAATTCCGCCATGCCCAAACATATTTTATATATATGAAATCGTGTAATGGCACCCAAATTCCAATAAAAAATAAAAATTTGTTATCAAATACACTAGGCCTATACATTGTATTACAGGAATTTAATAGATGGTGCATTTTAATAAATAAATAGATTAACACGGGTAATGGACGATAAATATTTGGCAATACCGGATTTACCACCGAGCCAGTGGACAAAGAAATTAATTACAATTAAAACAAATTAAATGAGAAAATGAAAGCAAGGACATTTGATGTTCAAAGTATTGTTTTAGAATGCGAAGGAGTCCTTAATGTTATCCTGGCCCAGGACACTGATTAATGTAAATTCGACCCATAGTTGTTTTATCTACTTTGCCAGCATTCAACCTGTTCAATGTGATTTGTGCCTATTTTAATACAATTCCGAAATCTGACGTATCAATGTTGTATCGTCCACAAACTATGATCCGAGACTATTTCATTTGACACGGTTGTATGGATTTCAAAAGATCGGTCCTATAATAGATATCGATTAGAGAATTACAGCAAGAGGCTTTGAGGATGCCGTAATCCTCTTGACAATCAACCAATCAGAGAGACATATTTCAGAATTATGTTCGTATAGCTGAAACTCTTTCAACACTGAAATATATATTTCAAGTAATCTCGTTTCACATTAACACGTTTATGGATGTATTGGGATGATCATAAGTAGGTCTATAACATACACCATCATAACATGCCTCAACGATATCAACATGTAAAAAGCTGTTGCAAATTCATAACACAACGTGTTATAATGTATAATGTTATATGCCAAAACTTTAAAAAACATCAGTATCAATCAAATCAAAACCAGAATAAATACATAGGCCTACAAATAATACTTAAGAAACTGACTAAATCAATATATGACTAAATGTCAGTATAAATGATTCGCTAAATCAATTAATCAATCAGTAATCAATCAATCAATAAATAAATAAATAAATAAACAAATAAATAAATAAACAAATAAACAAATAAACAAATAGGCCTAAATAAATAAATCTATAAATAAATAAATAAGAACTGAATGTGCCATTTATATTATTATTACAATTTTAATATTATTAATATCGTTAGTATTAATAGGGCTAAAGATGTTCATCATTCCGTGCACGAACATTCACTAAATTTACCACTCTTAGAAATTTGGCAACTACGTATCAATTAAGCAACCAATGATTGTAGCACAATATATATTTTCCGGTACATACTATTTATTGCGTGTAATACTTTTTGGCGTCACGAAAAGTATTGTACATACAATATTATACGTGCAATACGGAGTCTGAAGCGCTTTACTGTCCGTTTTCCTATACACAATACACAGTGCTCTCACCATTGACGCGTGACCTCTACAAATGATGTATGTTGGAAGAATGGGCACTTGCCTAGTTAACATCACTGTGTAAAAAATAACCAGCCAATATTTAACTTATTCTCCAAACTTCTAGCAAATATATTTCTCTAACATGACCTAAAATTACAGAGGTTAGATGTTCAGAAATAGTCGCACTTTTGTAAAATATGAGTGAGGGCAAGGCATAGCTAGCCAACTCCCGTGTTAATTGAATGGAGATTTGACCGAAAATATTGGTATCGGACCGCTCACTTCTGAAGGATGCCACAAAAAAAAGCGGTACAAGCTACATTTAAACTATTCTCTGGCAATCATCATGATGAGTTTCTTATATAATATGCCGAAATTGGGTACTGTAGGTGATTGACAAAGGGTCGCACTTTTGTGTTTTAGGAAGGATATGTAAGCGACAGATAACACCAAAAATATGAAGAAATTATTTCCAAACCGTGTTAAGTCAACAATCATTATGTTGCTCATTTTCAAGAATGCTGGTTAACAAAAAGCAGGCCATTGTCTCATTTCGTGAACAAAGGTCCACTACCATTGTTTCCTATGCGTTTCCTTTATAATCGGTTACCCAACTGAAGCTGTATTATAGCAGCTCATTGCTATATCGCACATATAAAACAGACACATGTGCACAGCCAGAGAAGATCCGATTTAATCAGTTGAGCTGTTTCAATGAGTGTTATCTTGGTTTAATAGCTTTTAATTAGAGGTTAATAACTGCGCATCGGTTATTTGGAGGGCATTGTGAAAAATCTAAACATTTTGTCTTTGGAACCGAGGAATAGCCCGAGGGGCGCGCCCCCGAGGGATATTCCGAGGGCCAAAGCAAAATGTTTAGATTTTTCACAATGCCCTACATTATTACCGATGCAAAGTTATTAACCTCATTCATAACCGTCACTTTGATCTTTTAACTTTACAAAATAACACAAAATTTTCCTCAAAAGTTTGTAAAAATAAACAATTCTTACATCTTCCCTTTCCCAAAATCGATCAGGCTAAAACAAAAGCGACCAATAACAAAAGTGCGTATCAGAATCTGTGCAAATATGGTAGCGCGAAATCCAAATCGGCAGCCAGCGCCAGCAGCAGCAGTTCGTTGGACGCTAACACTGGCGCACGCAGAAGTCAATTGTGTGCGACATTGGAACAATTACGCATTTTGCGGTCAATTGTGAGATATTAATGACCTCGATTTGCGTTAGCGTTTTCACAAATAATAAAATATGATTGGATCGCACGCATCGCGTTTATTAATGAGGTTATGAATGGGGTTTAAGTCCTGCAAAGGTCGAGGTGAATTCTACTGTAGACATGACTGCATCATGGTCTTGCTTGAATGGTGAAAACTATGTAATCACTTTTCTTTTTCTTGAAAAAATAGCTTTACTTATAAAAAGTATAATTAAATTGAATAAGAATGAGAATAAGATAGGATTTTGTATTATGCAGTTTATGCTTATCCAATATCGTGTCATAATGGATGCAGTGGCCAATACTTTTATTGTAGTGGATACCAGCTGTGCCGGCCATAAATTTTTGCAAGGGGGTACATCCCCTAAAAATCATAACAAAACAAAACAATTGCCCTGTACATTTGCCTTTTTAGTACAAAAAAAATCTGTTTTGGACCCAAATAGGGTAAAATTCCATAATTTTGCACACTTCGCACACACCCCTGCACTCGGCCAGAAGATTGCAAAACACATCTCATTTGGGGCTAAAATGATCTGAAATTGAAACTTTTTGCATAACCCTCCTAAATGTTAATGCTTCTGGCTCTGGCATCCACTAAAATCATAAAAACATCAAATATAGGCTTAATGCAGATGATTATTTAACCAACACAACATTGAATTGTCCGTAATGAGTAGAATCATAAATATTTAAATCAATGATGTTATGAAAAATCATGTGATTTAAATTGTAATTTAAATTGACAGGATTTAAATCAAGCAACCCTGCCACTGAGATGCACTAGATTCACTTCACCTCAACAAGGTAGACCACTTAGTATTACTCAGTATTTTAACAGCTCCCAATTACATGTGGGTGGACTGAGGCAAGTGGGGTAAAGCACATTGCTCAAGTGTAAAACACATTTTTTGAATACACAGCCTTGAGCAGCCCACTAGTATTATGAGCCAAAACTTTTACTGTTGAGACAATGTAACCTCAGTAATGACATTTCTGCAAAAAGCATTGAAATTTCACACCTTTTTTGAAGGAAAAATTACAAATGGTCCACTTTTTTGTTAAAAACATGAAAATCATCTCTCTTTTGTTTGAAAAATTCATAAAAGGTCCACTTTTTAGACATACACCCCTGCTCTGCACCCCCAACAAATCTTTGCTACAGGCCTGGATTATACTAAGACGTTTATATTTAAACAAAAGTGTATTAATATGGAAGATAAAAAACCTGTAGCAGGGGTCCACTTCATAGCACTATGATTAAAGCTATGATAACTTTCACGTTGCGCACTTCTTACGGCTGTATCTACAAATCAATTTTAGCGACAAACGTCTCACATTGCGTATCGATAGTGATTGTAATCAAAGCACAAAGAATCCCCAAGGCAACAGATCACTTGAACTCTAAATCGGACACAGAGAATCCAATATAAATGTCATGCCTCTTGTAACAAAATTTATGGGTCAATCATGTCATGGATGTCTGTACTCTCATATTTGTAAACTAAGAGGTGAATACGGCGCTGCATTATTGCTGGCCATATAGAAAGTCAAAGTGTATGAAAGGCAATAGCACTAGTAGCGGACGACGCTTATACATCTCGGTGAATGAAAATTTGTAGTAACAACCATGCAGAATACGAATGAGGGGGCCATAATTAGGTACCAGGTAGAAACAAATATTTGGATGATCATCAAAAATAGGGGTGGCCAAAATATGGCTTTGTGTCCAAATTGATCTTGATGTTAGGCCATCTAAACTGACTCAAAGCTCAAAACTGCACATTATGTTGTTGTTTTTTTGTTGCTTTTTTATTAATTATTGAAAAGAAAAATATTGCAAGTTGATTCACATTTCTTGTTTTTCAAAACAAAAAAGTGCAGTTGTCAATTTCTTTATAGCTATGTTTTAGTTGCACTATACATTCTCAGACAAATTGTTATGTCAAGTTGGGGGGGGGCACACCTGCGTGACCAAAACAAATCCTGAATTTCAAAACAAATCCTAAGCGGGATTTGCCCTTTTTTCAAAAAACACCCATAAACAGGAATTTATTGTGGTTTTGTACAAACACATTTTACCCCTAAACAGGATTGTATAGGTACCCCATAGCAGGATTTTTCTGAAGGTACCACCTTTACATGTTTTTGATATTACAAACTAGAAGTTCAAAAACAACCCTTTTTCTAGAAAAAGACACACCTGGTCAAACTGCAGTGAACCATAGACCTTTCATATAGCCCTCTATGGGTACACAGCGTCAAATGCATCACAGCAATATGTGATGCGATCAAGCCAAATCAGTCGGAACTCGGAAATATTGATTTAGAGATATAGCTAAGGACCGTCGATCTATCGATAATAATAAAAAAATCGACTATCCAATAATATCAATATCGGCGATATCACTTTCTGAACAAAATCGATATATCAGAGTTGCCGATATATTGAAAAAAAAGAGTAGATATATCGGCCAGTACTACATGTCAAGCCTTCATAATTTGTCACCTGTCACAACATTACCGTGAAAAATCTCGCCGTATTATAACTTTCCTGGCGACTTTCACCTTTTGTGATATATTTTACACACATAAAAGCATATAAAAGTGTCTTCAACATTTGCAGGCAGTTTTTAATGTTCCCGTGCATTTCCTGAAGAATAAGATCTGGTCACATGATCATTATCTACTTCCTGTGATTGCGCAATTAACATGGCCGATGTGCTTCTTGCATCGATTTCTAAGGAAATTTTCCCGGAAATTTTACAAAGTTCAGGATAAGAAAGTAAAGTTTATGGTGTTGCAAATGAAATATAATAGTTTGCAGATCTTTGAAAGGGAAAACAAATATGAAAAGTGGTGTTTTAAAAGCTTAAAACATGTCTTTGGGACAAGTTTGACAATGCAAAATGATGAATAGAAGGTTGCCAAATTTGGAACCATTGGCGTAAAATACATTCATAGCTATTCATTGAAGTTTGAAAAATTGATTTAGCAATTTATATTGATATTGAATGACCAATAAATCGATATTAATTATTTCCAACATCGACGATGCCTAGATATAGCCAAACAAAAAATGTTTTCTTTTGTTTCCTCTTGTTTTGGAAACTCTTTAATTGCTCATATCTTTGGAACTGGTTGTTCAATTTCAATGGGATTTACTGCAAAATCTAGCTTTGTAAATGCTTTTTACTATCCTATAGGAAACTGAAAATTTATTATTGCCGAGTTCCGACTGATTTTGCTTGATCGCATCACATAACAATGAGGACAGTTACAAATCAGGTGTGTGTCCTCGTTTGGCACTGTAAACAATCACATCCCCACGCACATACACACATATATACATACATTTTTTTCAAAGGTGCTTTTAAAAATGTATGCATATTTCCATTTCCAAAGGTTAACTTTGTTATTTGACTCAAGGTTGTATCCTGCAAAGAGATTAAAACAACGTTAGTGTAGATCTCGGTGGTGCCGCTATCATTAAAAAAAAAATACCAATCTAATTTTTTTTTTTTTTTGTAAAAAAATTAAAAATCAACCCTTTTTTGAAGGAATAGTTCATTAAAAGATCCACTTTTAAACCCCACACCCACATATAAACCCTGCCTACGAGCCTGGTTACTGTCTTTTTTGCCTGCCATGGTTAGTTACCTGCACATAATGTAGCAAAATAATGTATGTTCCTCTTGCAAGTTACATTCTTTTACCAGCTGAGGATCATTGAAATAAGGTAGATGACCAAAGTTAGGTCTAAAAAAAAAATTGTTTGATTTGCGTAACATAAAATTTTTTTAGGGTAGGTAGGTCGGGATTCTTTTTTTTTTTTTTTTTTTTTTTTACTTTTTAAAGCTGTAAATTTTGTTTGATAAAGGCTATGGAACTTTTTTTCTTCTTTTTTTTAAAAATTTATTTCTTTATTTATTTTGTTTTAAATTTTATTATTTTTTTTGTGCAAAAAATTTAAAAAAAGTTAGGGTCGGGCCTAATTTTAGGGTAGGTCGGGTTACACCAATCAAACAATTTTTTTTAGGCCTTATGACAAAAGGAAGTGACATATATAGTGAAGTCAAAATAAGATACACCCTTCTATCATATTAGGGCTACAATGTCTCGTTTCGCTTTAAAGGGTAAGAGACTAAAGAGCTTTTTATTGCAGAAATTTGAGAGCCTAATTGAAATGGGCTATTCCAGATGAAATCCATACACCCATGGAAAACACAGTCTT
This sequence comes from Amphiura filiformis, assembly GCF_039555335.1. Taxonomy (NCBI): domain Eukaryota; kingdom Metazoa; phylum Echinodermata; class Ophiuroidea; order Amphilepidida; family Amphiuridae; genus Amphiura; species Amphiura filiformis. Next base: position 44,595,938 of record NC_092640.1, on the reverse strand, counting down.
ACTCTTCCACACAGGAAATTTGAATTTCAAATGGATTACCTGGTTGACTCCATTTGAAATTCACACTCCATGTGTCATGTGTGTGGGAGATTAAATCATGTCTTCCATAGGGAGTGTGGATTACAATTGGAATAGCTCACTGTAGGTTGGCATTCAAAAAGTATTCATCTGCCAATTTTCACAAGATGAGATTGAATGCTTCTGTTGTATTTTCCCCTTGCAATTGATTGCTCAGTGCCAGAAGTGGGTAAGTGCAATAGCTGCCCTGTGAACATTTGGTAAACACACATTGTATTGTACTCATCTACACATGATAGCAACATATGGCAGCTATTGCACTTATCCACTTCTTGCAGTGAGCAGTCAAAATAAGAAAATAAGTGTAACATAAATTGACATTTGAAATGTGTCATGCCACCAACGTTTTTTCACATGTATGTTGAAAATTGATGGGCTGCTCGAATTTGCCTAAATATCATATATTCTGAAAGTCAGAGGTTTGAGGCAAAAGCAAGTTGATTTATCTAGTAACGAAGAACATCCAGGCAAATTATTCTGTGGTCCAGGTTGTTCACCTATAGTCAGTATGATGTGAATGAATTTGTGGCTGCCAAACTATACAGGGTGTTTTTGAAAGATTGATTCCGGAGATGGTTTGGGTTCCTTTGAGAAAGAAACACAAAGTATAAAGTTTTATCAATAATATCCATTTTAAATCATTCAGCTTACATTGTTTAGGAAATACATGAAATACAGAGATTCCCCATTTGAAATAAATGTAACAGATTTTTGTCCATGTATGATTAACAGTTACACACACACACCCTCCCCCTCACACCCCTATATATTTGTTTACCGGCAAACAGGGACCCTGTACAAAACTGGCAAATAGTTTCCAAAACAATAGGAAACAAAAGGAAATATTTCCTTTGTTTGGCTATATCTCAAAATGAATATTTCCGAGTTACGACTGATTTTGCTTGATTGCATCACATATGTATATGATGTAAACTTGTGAATCTAGCCATGTCAGCACCAGGAATTTCGGGGGCAAAATTTGTTGATTGCTGCAAAAAGGGGAAATTTGTGTAATTTTGGTGTTTTTGCCTTGAAAGTGGGGGGATGGCAAACTGGCAGGGGGTGGCAAACTGGCGGGGGTTGGCAAACTGGCAGGGGGCAAGAAAAATATTTGGGGAGTGGGGCAAATCTCCCCCGTAGCGCAGCCACTGGAATCTAGGCATCTTGCATGCTACAAATTATGATGGAATCGGATTCAGAATAGTGCTATTGGTCACCACTATAAAAAGCCGAGATAACGGAAATGGCATTCTATCCTAATCCCTATGTGCACAAGAATAACATTTAAATGCTAAACACTACTATAAGTACACTCCTTGTGAATCTGAGCATCTTGCAAAATGTGCAAAATCACACAGTTCACAAAATAAAGTAGTTCACCATATTCATGAACAGTTTGTACAATGGATGGATGTTGATACTGAGGTGTGTTGTAAGAATGTTTCCCTTATCATTCTTTATTGGATTAATTCAAATGTTTTCATCCGCTCAGGGGTTGAATATACTCCACCTACATTTTAGCAGGTGTGTTACCCAATGTAAAAGACAGTATAAGCAAGTGATTCATATAGTCAGATACTGTGGTTTACCTTGGAAAACACAGGTATTCAAGTGAATGTTCCAGATGAATTCCAGCGAGTTTTTAAGGAGCTATTGGCACTTTTTAGGGTGAAATTAGCTGCTGGAATTTCGATTAGATGTCTAGATTTGGGTAATGGTGGTTAAAAGCATTTGAGCACTGGTGGAATTTAAGTCATTTTCT